>NC_134496.1:46596178-46736178 GCF_040206685.1 Ascaphus truei
ATTCTCCACAGAACCCAACGGACAAACATTAAAATGCAATGGTACCGGATGTGTAGTGTCGTGTTTTTTAATTAATCTGAGATGTTCCATAATGCGGATTTTTAGGACTCTACTGGTAAGTCCTACATATTGTTTGTTACAACCGCATTTTAAGAGGTACACCACAAAATTGGTCTGGCATGATATAAAGGTTTTAATGGGAAATCTACGTGTTTCATCAAAGTTTGTGAAATGCTTAGTCTTAATCATATTTGGACATATTTTACAATGTCCACATTTGAACGAGCCAGTTAGTTTTGGAAACATAGACATACCTATTCTGTTGCGGTTGGTTGGCCTTAACATGCTGGGCGACAGGAGGTTCCCTAGTGTAGCTGCCTTACGAAACACTATTTTAGGACCCATACTGACCAATTTACCCAGAAGTGGGTCTAAAGACAAAGTAGTCCAGTGTTTGTGTATAATAGCTTTGATGCAGTTGGCCTGCTCACTATAATTGGTTATAAAGAAAGGGGATCCCATGTCTTCCACTTGTGTACCCCGTGGTGGTTGACGAACATTCATATTTATGAGTTGTTCTCTATCGGTATCTAGGGCATTTTGATACGCTAGATCAAGATCCTTGACGTCATACCCCCTTGACAGGAATCGCTCCCTCATCTCACACGCCCTCTGTTCAAAGGATCCCAAAGTGGAGCAATTCCTGCGTAACCGCAGGAACTGTCCCTTCGGAATTCCTCTGACCAGAGGGCGCGCATGACAGCTTTTAGCATGAAGCAGTGAGTTTCTGGCATTTTCTTTTCTATAGATGTCAGATTGGATATTGTTCTCCAAATCTACATACAAATTTAAATCCAAAAATTTAATTTGGAACTTGTCGTATGAATGAGTAAAACTCAAATTCAACGTGTTATCAGCCAGATAGTCAAAGAACTTCAAAAGCTCTTCCTCCCCACCACTCCAGATCAAAATAAGATCATCAATGTAGCGCTTGTAAAACGCCACATGATGTCTAAATGGATTTGAATCTCCAAACACGTGGGACATCTCCCACCAACCCATGAATAGGTTGGCATAGGAGGGGGCAAAGGACGTCCCCATAGCTGTCCCACGTGTTTGGAGATAGAGCAGAGGCTATTTTTAGCAACACTCCGGAATTTTTATGTGAGGACACAGCGGACCTCAAGTTACATTTCATTAAATTGGAGAGATGTTTACTCCTAAGACAGAGAATTTGGTGGGAAATTACAACCATGGAAAATTACATTCGTGTAAAACGCATTCCAAGAGGCTTACGTCATACCAAAACCCCTTCCTTTGGTTTCACCAATGTAGAATTTGAACAACAATGGTGCCTGATTCTTGAGGACTGTTCATTTAAATTAATGGACTTAATTATTAGACACAAATCCCAAGAATATAAAATAGTGTCCAAACAAATTTTGGAACTACAAGACAAAATGAAAGCCTTTTCAACAATGGATAATTTTAAGGAGCTAGATAGCAAAACAGCTAGCAAACTTAACAAACAAGCGAAAACCATTATGCTCAATAAACAGTCCAAATTTGAGCGTGATAAGGCGGACTATGATTTTGCACCAGATTTACATGTGGCAGAAGTTACCAACCAGAACCAAAGGCAAGCCCAAATACAAAAAATCTAATAAAGAAGGAGGGGGCAAATCAATCCTAAAGGGAAATAAAGTTAATGAATCTTCTTCTCATGCTGTATCCTTTTCCTTTTCTGAGAGTGACATCAACCCCTCGTCAGGGGACGAGACGGCAGGAACCAGCGAGATGATTCACGCAAATAGACCGGCCCACACTGAAGTCCTCAAAAAACGGGGAAGGACGAGAAGAGGCAGGAGAAAGAACATATATTGGGATGCCATCCAAGAGACTAAAAACTTAACAATGGAGAACAGTAATGTTATCAATATTTCAAAACACGAACTGACACAATCAGAACTATCTATGTTGCATCTTGGTCTTTCTTTTGCACCGAGTACCCAATTTAACTTGTTTTCCACTATGGTAGATGTATTCAAGTTTACACGTAAATTAACTTTAAAACGCTTCTTTTTTTCCAGGAATCAATCCCAATACATTGTTACCCATATTTTGACATTAACCCTGTCGTTCCAATTCCCCTAGGTTTTGAAGACCAGTGCAGGGAGCAGGACTTGATGGATCTCTTCAATGAGAATAATACACTAGATGACACGGTAGACTTCCTGGGCAGTACTAACTCTGGGTTTAAAAAGAGATCCTTGTTCTATCCCTCATTCATGAGGGTCAGTACATCGATATCTTCCAGAAAGCCATTGAAAGAGATCTATCGCTCCTTGCCAAAGGTATAGGAACCAGGGGACTTCAGCAAGATAATCTAACAGGGGAACAAAGGGCAGCCTTAAAATCACTAACTAATAATGACTCTATTCTTATTAGAAAGGCGGACAAAGGTGGCGCCACCGTGGTACTTGATAGAGAATACTATATAGCAGAGGCACAGCGACAACTGAGTGACCCCGACGCTTACCGTACCCTCGACAGGGACCCCACCATCCAATTCAGCAGAGAGTTCTTGGACCTCATGGATGAAGGTGAGATGCTACGCGTTCTCTCACCTAATGAGCGGGACTTCCTCACCACTCCAGATCCCATCACCCCTATTTATCACCACTTACCCAAAATTCACAAGACACTGGTTGCACCCCCGGGTAGACCCATTATTTCTAGTATAGGTTCACTGGGCGAACACCTTTCACAATACATAGATCACTTTTTACAGCCACTTGTTCACTCACTACCGTCTCACATTATAGACACCAAACACATTTTATCACTACTCACTTCCATCACTTGGCACACACATTACATCTGGGTCACCCTAGATGTAACCTCCTTATACAATATCATCAAACACGAACATGGCCTCATTGCCACAGAATTTTTTTCTGCACAATCATTCCACTTTGTCCCCAGCACACATAGCCATTCTTTTAGATTAGCATCAAATTTTCACTCACTCACAATTGTTTTTTTTTTTTTTTTTTTCTTTTTGATCACCAGTTTTATCTCCAAACACGTGGGACAGCTATGGGGACGTCCTTTGCCCCCTCCTATGCCAACCTATTCATGGGTTGGTGGGAGATGTCCCACGTGTTTGGAGATTCAAATCCATTTAGACATCATGTGGCGTTTTACAAGCGCTACATTGATGTTCTTATTTTGATCTGGAGTGGTGGGGAGGAAGAGCTTTTGAAGTTCTTTGACTATCTGGCTGATAACACGTTGAATTTGAGTTTTACTCATTCATACGACAAGTTCCAAATTAAATTTTTGGATTTAAATTTGTATGTAGATTTGGAGAACAATATCCAATCTGACATCTATAGAAAAGAAAATGCCAGAAACTCACCGCTTCATGCTAAAAGCTGTCATGCGCGCCCTCTGGTCAGAGGAATTCCGAAGGGACAGTTCCTGCGGTTACGCAGGAATTGCTCCACTTTGGGATCCTTTGAACAGAGGGCGTGTGAGATGAGGGAGCGATTGCTGTCAAGGGGGTATGACGTCAAGGATCTTGATCTAGCGTATCAAAATGCCCTAGATACCGATAGAGAACAACTCATAAATATGAATGTTCGTCAACCACCACGGGGTACACAAGTGGAAGACATGGGATCCCCTTTCTTTATAACCAATTATAGTGAGCAGGCCAACTGCATCAAAGCTATTATACACAAACACTGGACTACTTTGTCTTTAGACCCACTTCTGGGTAAATTGGTCAGTATGGGTCCTAAAATAGTGTTTTCGTAAGGCAGCTACACTAGGGAACCTCCTGTCGCCCAGCATGTTAAGGCAACCAACCGCAACAGAATAGGTATGTCTATGTTTCCAAAACTAACTGGCTCGTTCAAATGTGGACATTGTAAAATATGTCCAAATATGATTAAGACTAAGCATTTCACAAACTTTGATGAAACACGTAGATTTCCCATTAAAACCTTTAATATCATGCCAGACCAATTTTGTGGTGTACCTCTTAAAATGCGGGTTGTAACAAACAATATGTAGGACTTACCAGTAGAGTCCTAAAAATCCGCATTATGGAACATCTCAGATTAATTAAAAAACACGACACTACACATCCGGTACCATTGCATTTTAATGTTTGTCCGTTGGGTTCTGTGGAGAATTTCAAATGTTGTGCCATTGAACACATTGTGCTACCACCTCGAGGAGGGGACAGATTAAAGATTTTACATCAGAGAGAGGCACACTGGATACATACACTTAATTCTCTACAGCCCAACGGACTAAACATTGATTGGGATCTACGTAGTTTTCTTTAATTTTTAAGTAATGAACATTAAGATGAAATGCCCCTTGAGTGAGGGCATACAGTTTATTAGATTTTCCTCTGCGACTATTTCCTTCTGTCTTTTTTCATCACCCTTTCTACCCTTTCTCCTTCCCTTTCTCCCCCCCACCTCTCTTCCCCCCCCTCTCCCCCTCCCCCCCCCCTCCCCCCTTCATCTTTGTCCCCCCCCCCTTCTCCTCTTTCCCCTCTCCCCTCCCCTTCCCCCCCCCCCGTTTTCCCCCCCCCCTCTTTCCCCCTTTTCCTTATTCAAATACCTGGTTGGAGCCCAAATCATGATGTGTAATCAGCTTAATAATTTACTTAGTAAATATTGCTAAAATATATGTGTTTGAGTATAACTGTATGCATATACACAATGAAAGAGCATAAGCTGTTACTGCAATCTATGGCGCTTAAACCAGGCACTAGCAGTGTTTGCAGCAACCTTTTATTTATTATTTTATATATCTCCAATGACTGACCCGAGTTCAAACAGCATATGGTTTATTAAAATGCAATTATATTGTCTTAAGTTTAATAATGAAATAAGTAGTACTGGTTCACTTGATTGACAACATGTGTGACAGGTAAAAGCATTGGAGGGGTTAATGTTTTAATGTGTATGTACCCGTTTTCGCGGGCTTTTCTGTATTTAAGCAGGCAGCTTCCGCTTCTCCCCACTCCAAGACGAAGCCCTATTCCTAAGGGTGAAACGCGTTGAGGGGGAGAATGCGGTGTTAGCCCTTGTGTGTTGGATCAATAAAGTTTTTTGAAGTATCCCAGCAGCCTTTCTGAGTCAGACATGCGCAGTTGCGCCGAAATCCGCCATTGTTCCCTTTAGTGACTTTTTATTACAGTCATATTAAACTAAGTCTTAGTTCAGAGGTAGCTCCTGAGTGCATCAATGGGGATGCTTTGTATATACTATATAGTCATTTTGACTGAGCCACTGATTGAGTCCCCTGTTCTGAAGCAGGGACATCCTGACCTGTTGGTGGCCCTTAAAGACTGGAGTTGACCACTCCTGCATTAGGCAATATTAACGGTGTCCAGATTGGTTGACGATAAGCATAACGTCTTCAGAGATTTGCCAAGCAAACATGTTTAAAGTCTGTAGCTGAAATGATATTTATATTATACTAGCTGAGAGACCCGGCGTTGCCCGGGATGTAACTGCGTAATAGGTAGTATTATTTATAAATGGTGGAACAATAGGTGACGGTTTGTTGGAAAGGTTGGATAATAATGTTGAAAAGAAAGATGGAATAAAATGTAATACGATGTTGTATACAAATGGTTTATTGTAAACACACCACAGTACAATGTATATTTTGGTGACATAAGTGATGTAAAAATGTGAGGCGTGTGTCCTGCTAGGGTGTGAGCGTGTGTGAGGCGGCGGGTGGGTGTTCAGTACGGGTGGCGCGTGGGTAGTGAGTGCTGGCTGTGGGTCGGGGTCCTGCTAGGGTGTGAGGCGGCGGGTGTGTGGCGAGTGCGGGTGACAGCTGGTCAGTGATATTGTTGCGTAGGGGCAGGATGCGGCAGGTGTGTGTCGAGTGTGTGGGGTGGGTGAGAGGCGGCGGGTGTTTGTCGAGTGTGGCAGGTCTGTTTAGTGCGTGCGGCGGCTGTGTGGCGCAGGGGATGTGAGCGGTGGGCGGGAGAAAGGCAGAGGCGGGAGGGCGGACGAAAGGCGTTGAAGGAGGGGAGGTGAGGTCGGAGGGGTGGTGAGGATGGTGGTGAGGGGGGGTGGTGGGGATGGTGAGGGGAGGTGAAGGGGGGCGGAGGGGAGGTGAGGATGGGTGGTGAGGGGGGGGTGGTGAGGGAGGTGAAGGGGGGGGCGGAGGGGAGGTGAAGGGGGGGCGGAGGGGAGGTGAACGGGGGGTGAGGGGAGGTGAAGGGGGAGAGGTGAAGGGGGGGTGACGGGAGGTGGAGGGGGTTGCCGGGAGGTGAAGGGAGGGGGGGGGTGACAGGAGGTGAAGGGAGGGGGGGGTGACAGGAGGGGGGTGACAGGAGGCGAAGGGGGGGGTGGTGACAGGAGGTGAAGGGAGGAAGGGAAGGGGGAGGTGGAGGAGAGGAAGGGGGAAGAGGGAGGTGGGGGAGGAGGAGAAGGGGGGAGGGGGGAGGTGGGGGAAAGGGTGGAGGGGTGAAGGGGGAAAGGTGGGGGAGGAGGGAAAGGGGGGAAAGAGGGGGGAAGGGGGGAAAGAGGGGTGGAGGGGGGGAAGAGGGGAGAGGGGGGATGGGGAAAGGGGAGGTGGAGGAGGGGAAGTGAGGAGGGTAAGGGGGGAGGTGAGGAGGGTAAGGGGGGAGGTGAGGAGGGGAAGGGGGGAGGTGGAGGAGGGGAAGGGGGGAGGTGGAGGAGGAGGGGAAGGGGGGGGGAGGTGGAGGAGGGGGGAGGTGGAGGAGGGGAAGGGGGGAGATGGAGGAGGGGAAGGGGGGAGATGGAGGAGGGGAAGGGGGGAGATGGAGGAGGGGAAGTGGTGGGAAGAGGGGGGAGGTGGTGGGAAGAGGGGGGAAGAGGGGGGAGGTGGTGGGAAGGGGGGAGGAGGGAAGGGGGGGAGGTGGTGGTAAGGGGGGGGGGTGGTGGTAAGGGGGGGATGTGGGAAGGGGGGGGGAGGTGGTGGGAAGAGGGGGGAGGTGGTGGGAAGGTGGGAAGGGGGGGAGGTTGTAAGGGGGAGTGAAGGGAAGGTGAAGGGGGGTGAAGGGGAGGTGAAGGGGGGGGGTGGAGGGGAGGTGAAGGGGGGGGTGGAGGGGGGGTGGAGGGGGGAGGGGAGGTTAAGGGGGGGTGGAGGGGAGGTTAAGGGGGGGTGGAGGGGAGGTGAAGGGGGGGGAGGTGGAGGAGAGGGGAAGTGTAGTGAGGGGTGGGTGAGGGGAGGTGGAGGGGAGGTGGAGGGGAGGTGTGTGGGGGGTGGAGGGGATGTGGAAGGGAGGGGAAGTGTAGTGAGGGGTGGGTGAGGGGAGGTGAAGGCCACTCACTCACCCGTCCGGCAGCTCCCACGTGGATCTGAGGCGGGAGGCAGCGTGTTGTGGCCGCTCCCCCGCTGAGTGTAGCGGCGCCGGGGGGGGTGGAGGGGAAGTGAGTGAGGAGAGGTGATCACTCCGCTCCCCCGCTGAGTGTAGCGGCGCCGGGGGGGGTGGAGGGGAAGTGAGTGAGGGGAGGTGATCACTCCGCTCCCCCACTGAGTGTAGCGGCGCCGGGGGGGTGGAGGGGAAGTGAGTGGGGGGAGGTGAAGGGGGGTGAGGGGAGGTGAAGGCCGCTCACTCACCCGTCCGGCAGCTCCCTCACCCGTCCGGCAGCTCCCTCACCCGTCCGGCAGCTCCCACGAGGATCTGAGACGGGAGGCAGCGTGTTGTGGCCGCTCCCCCGCTGTGTCCCTGGCGCCGCGCTCGCTCACTCTGCTCCCCCGCTGACTGTAGCGGCGCCGGGGGGGGGGTGGAGGGGAAGTGAGTGAGGGAAGGTGAAGGGGGGTGAGGGGAGGTGAAGGCCGCTCACTCACCCGTCCGGCAGCTCCCTCACCCGTCAGGCAGCTCCCTCACCCGTCCGGCAGCTCCCACGTGGAGGGGGGGGGGGTGAAAGCGCGTGAAACAGGGAGAGGCGGAGGAAGAGGCGGAGCCTCCGGGACCGGTGGGGAAGAGAGCGGGAGATGTGCTGCTAACACTGTGAGCCCCGCTAATGTATGTAAACCCCCCCCCCCCCCCGTGTGTGTGTGTGTGTTTTTTTTTTGACCTTTGGCCCGTCACTCTGCCTCAGGCCAATGAGAGGTGTGGGGGGCGGGCCAAGGGGGTGGTGTGAGTGTGTGAGCCCAATGAGAGGTGTGCGGGGGCGGGCGGCCCAAGGGACCAATGAGATTGCCGCTAGGGACACCGGACATCCAGGCAGGCAAACATGCAGTGCTTTCACTAATATAGTATATAAGATTAAAGATTATATATTATATTTTTCTTTTATTTTTTTTGTAATTAATTTGTATGAACAAACCTATTTGTTGACTATGTAAAACCCCCCCCCCCATAATCTGAAGCTCGGTTTGCATGACTTGATTTACAGGACAAATAATTTATTAACACTATATACATTCTCACAGTTTTCTGTACCACAACACAAAATCCCATCCGTTTTTCACATGAATAAAATACGCGTCTTACTTGCTGCTTACATTTTGTGCCTGGAAAATTAACGATCCTCTAATATGTCTGTCTAGTTGTGTTAAACTTGCTAATTAGCCTAAAATAAGCTGACATTGTAAATGATATTAAATTATGAACTGTACCATTTAGCTGTGAAATATATGTTGAAAATCATGATTATTTACAATTGCCTTGTATGTCGATGCTGAATAATAACGAATAACTTGTTATTTTAGCTGTCCCCTCTGTACATCATTAACAGTGTAATACCCATTTTGACGTCCTACTTGGAGACGGGCGAATTTTTTTTGCGTATTTGAATCCGACACAGATTGGCCGGTTCCTTCGAGCTGCGAATTTCTGCAGATCAGGCTGAAAAAGTGAAATCCACATTGTCCATGACAGAATTCTATCCTGGATCTCCTCTTAACTCTCCCATCATACATTCAGTGTCTCGTTTGCCAACACCTCCTCTGTTGATCTCTCTGTGTGGGTACCCCATGGCTCTATTCTGGGACCTCTCCTCTTTTCTCTGTACACACTCTCTCTAGGTGACCTAATCACTTCTCTTGGGTTCAAATATCACCTCTGTGCTGATGACACACATTTCTCTTTTAACCCCTGACCTTGCACCTGCTGTACAGACAAAAGTCTCTGAATGTCTCTCTGCGATATCATCCTGGATGGCCCTCCGCTGACTCAAACTTAACATGTTAGAGATGGAGCTCCTCATACTTCCTCCCATGCCTGGCCCTACTGCTCCCTTCTACATTACTGTTGGCAGTACTATCATACACCCAGTATCACAAGCACGCTGCCTAGGGGTCACACTTGATTCCTCTCATATTTACAATGCAGCTAAATCCTGTTGTTTTAACCTCAGTAACATTGCAAAGATACGCCTTTTCCTCTCTCCTCTACTGCTAAAACTCTGACACAGGCCCTCATTCTCTCCCGTCCCGACTACTGTAACATTCTACTGTCCGGCCTTCCTGTCTCCCCTACAATCTGTCCTAAATGCTGCTGCCAGAATCAGTTTACTGTTTCCTAAATCTGTCTCAGCGTCTCTCTTGCTGAAATGCTTCTCATGGCTTCCTATTAAACTCTGTGTCAATTACAAAATTCTCTTCCTCTCTTTGAACACCTTTCTGCCCCTCCTTATATCTCAGCCCTAATTTCTCGCTATACACCTGCCCGACTCTTGCGTTCTGCTCAAGGATGTCTTCTGTCTACCCCCTTTTGTATCTAAAGCCCTCGCCCGCCTAATGCCTTTCTCACTGACTGCCCCACACCTCTGGAATGCCCTTCCCCTCAATATCTGACTGGCATCCTCTCTCTCAGTGAGTAAAGACACTGACTGAGAACAATGACACGGAGTTAGAATCAGGGGATCTGGTTCAATTCCGGGTGTCGGCTCCAAGTGACATTTGGCAAGTCACTTTATCTCCCTGTGCCTCACTCACCAAAATCGGAGATTGTAAGCTTATCTGGGCAGGGGCTGTATCTGTAACATTCCTATTTGCTGCGTACCGAGCACTATACTGTAACTGGGACTCGCGTTGTGTCCCATTGGGAGAAAAGCACTATATGAAATAAAGTTGTTATTTTTCTTATTATAAAGTGTCTATCTTCAATGGAAGGTGTGGAATAGCACCACTTAGCAAAAATGGGCCATTATCCTATTGTTACCCTAGCTGATACCTTGCTGTGCATATTCAACTACAGGACAACCATTACAATCCTTTTTAAAGTAAACCACTGCCTTAAATAATGGACCATTTTTTAATGTGAAGAAATGTAGCTAGTTTAACATTGATCAGGCAATAAATACAGTATGGGAAATGGAACATTTGCCAGGTATTTTAACCTTTCCCATGATCTCCCGTGACTTCTTGAGAAGGATGCTGCTACAGAGTAAAAAATAAAGATCTCATGCCAAAATACTTCTTGATTGACTGTTAACTGTATTATTTTATAGAAGCTGGAGTTTCATTGTAGTTGAAATACCTTTTTGAAGAGTACGGGACAGACATGCAGTTTTCAAATTGTCTGTATATATGTATATCTTTATTTATATAGCGCCATTAATGTACATAGCGCGTCACAGCAGTAACACACGTGATAATCATAAATAACAAATAATACAAATAACACATAATGGGGAGAAGCGCTTCAGACATAGAAGTAACATTTAGGAAAAGAAGTCCCTGCTCCGAGAAGCTTACAATCTAATTGGAACGTGCAGAGACAGTAGGAGGGTGTTCTGGTAAGTGCATCTGCAAGGGGCAGAGGTCGATGCGTGAGGTGTATAGTATTGTATAGTTCAGGGGTGCGCAAACTGGGGGGCACGCAAGATTTTATGAGGGGATCGGCCATACAAAGTCCCGGCGCTCTTCCCCAAGGCATTTGAATTAAATGTCGGGGACAGCGCGAGACCTCTGTACTCTCTCAGACCATGGCTCAGAAGATGCGTTGCTGTGGCGTCACATGTGACATCACATGACTTGCAGCGTAATTTGACACAGCGTCGCCATAGCAACGCGGCATCAAATGACACCGCGGGGTCACTTGACGTGACGTCACATGACCCAGTGGCCTCATTTGATGCTCTAGGAAGCAAGGGGTGGCGAGCAAGGTAGGAGCGGTGGCAGGGGGACGCAGCGCCAAAACTTTGCGCACCCCTGGTATAGGTAACAATGAGGGACTTTTTACAAAACATTACAATTCAGGAAATATAGTACAGGTAGTCCTCGTTATCCAGCGTTTCACTTTACAACGAATGGCATATCCAACGCTTTACAATGCAACCCTAAGGGCCGTTTTTTCGACGCCGGAATGCGTTATCCAACGCTCACCGCCACTGATTAACATGGGACTCACTTTACAACGGTTTCACTATCCAACGCTACTTCCAGAATGGATTCCGTTGGATAACGGAGGACTGCCTGTAATACAGACGGGATTAGGGCATCAAGACATAAATGAAACACTGGTAGAAAGAAGTCTCTGTCCCAAAGAGCTTACAATATAATTGGCATCTGGGGAGACTTACCAGAAACAGCTGTAGTAGATTTGAGTCTCTTAGTTTGAGTGTGTATAAGCCTGCTGTAGTTTTGTGAGTGGTAGTCATACAGGACTATTTTAATACTCTGATGAACGGGCGAGCATTAAGATGGATTTTGAAATGAGTATAGTAAGATAGAGAGGCAGGAAGTTCCAGAGGTACGGTAGGAAGCAGCATAGGCCCGGGCCTAGGTCTGCAACATTTGGGGGGGCAGCATACATCGGCCAGCAAGCAGCGATCGCGCATGCGTGACCAGCAATGTGACGTCACATGGCATCGCGTTGCCATGGCAACTGAACGACACAGTGTCAAATGACGCAGAAGGAGGAGGGCAGCACCAGGTAAGTGCCTAAGAACGGCATATTTTTAAATCCGCCACTTGGTGTGACGATTGTATCACTGTAGTGACATGGATATAAAGAGAAGAAAGGTCTAAGCAGAACATCGAGAGGGAGCAGGGCTATAGCAAGTGATTAAGGGCCTTCTTCTATATACTCCAAAAAGGCCAGTCATGTCATTTTCAGAAGAAAATCCCCACACGATTCAATGGGGATTTTGGGTCAATAAAGTCCCAAGTGGCTGCTTCGGCCTATGTAAAATTACCCCTGAAGCTGAGATGCGGTATAAAAATCGGGCAGAGGTGGAAAGCCTTGAAAAAGAAAATGGGTTTACAGTGAATGCAGAGATGAATATGGAGCCAAAGGAGAGGAGGAGAGACACAGAGACAGTTTTAGAAGAGAAGGAGGTTATCCCTGCAGCCGCATTTTGAATATATTGAAGGGTAGAATGCTACAAGGCAGGGAGGCATGTAAGCAGAAGGTTGCAGTAGTCCAGAGAGGAGAGAGTGAGGGCATGTTGGCAAACTTAGGTCACCATCAAACTGAGTGGAACCACAATGATTCTTTCACACCTCCACAACTTGAATTCCAAATAAATGTTTTTATACCAACATTTCAGAAATGAATCTTCACAGGAAACAAGTGTGTCTTAGGTTTATTGTTGCATGTGATTAATTTCACGCCTACAAGACACTCACACAATTCCTTTTTACTTTCAAATTAGCCAATGACTCGCTAATCTCTTTTGGAATGATTGGTGATTTCGTTTGATAAAGTATTGAGATTACTAGAAGACATTGGTCGCCAAGTATCAAGATGAAAGTAGAGTTATTTTTGGGGAAAAAACATGACTTCACGTGTTTCAAAGAAACTATCCTATTGAATTGAATTTTTTTCTTTGACAGATATAGCGCAGTATTTTTGCTCTTGAATTTCACATATTTTGCCTTGATACATATGCCCCAATGTGTTTCAGAAATAAGAAAGGGTTTGCAGACTACAATTCAAATAGGTAAAAAAAAAAAGTAGTCATCTTAAATGATGAATGAAACAGCACGGTCATGATAAATGGCTTCCCTTAGAAAAAGTAATTGAAATGCATTATTTAATAATGAAAGTAATAATATGCATGGCAACTATTTTTCAATTTTGGTAACAACCTTTTTAGATTGCTATTAAACTCACGCTAATAAAACAAAGCTGTATGATAGGATCATAAATTCTTCAAAGAAATGTAAAAAAACATTGTCATAATAGGATTTTATAATTGACTAATAGTATCTTACCTGTAGGATTGTCTAATTATTCTGATACAGATGTAGACACAATAATCTCTCAAATATGGCCAATCAGTAGTTTATACATACTAAATACAAAAACTAACTCAATTGGTTTGAACCCAACATGTGTTTAGTCGGCTTCCTTAGAGTTAACAAGTATTCTATCGATATACACATTATTGTGTGATATTTTTCCTCACCCACCAAGAAAAACAACGGTTTCAAACCTAACAAACTCCTGCATTTTTGCTGGGAGGGTCTGTTTGCTTCCAGCTGCTATCACTTCACCTCAGGACTCGCTTTGATATGAGACCACATGAGTCTCCCCAAAGGTGTCAGCCATTTGCTACTGTTTGCTGACGTTAGATATGCTCTGTTACAATACCCATAATCATTTATTACCTCTAACTGTCCATGAAATGTCTGTAAACTGAATGTATAACCTCTGTTCATTTAATTTACCCCCCCCCCCTGTACCTTATGCTTCCACTTACCCTTCCTTATAGAGTGCAAGCTCCTTGGGCAAGGCCCTCCTTAACCTACTGTAACAATGTAAGTTTATGCGTGTTATTTTATTATTTTCCAACTCTATTGTACCACGCTACAGAATATGTTGGAGAGTTATAAATAAATGATAATAATAATTATCACCTTTGATCTGACTCTAACAGACTGTTCATGGTCCCAAGATTCAACAAAGTATCCGGACGCTCCTCCTTCTCTTACCGTGCACCTCCCAACTGGAACAATCTACCGGAGACTCTAACTTCCGCCATCAGTCTAAGTTCTTTCAAAACTAAAGCTGTATCACATTTTAATCTGGTCTGTAACTGTTACATACGCACATAACACTTATGGTCTCTAACTGTACATGACATGTCTGTAAATATAACGTGTAACCTCGGTCCACACAACGTTTCCTTGTATTCTCAACAAAACCCTGGGCCCCGGACATACTTAAAAACGAGAGGTAAGTCTCAAGGTCTTACCTACAGTAAAACATTTTTATAAATAAGAGATACAGCTTTAGCCAGTTTAACTGTAACCAGCACCGCGATCGAAACGACAACAAACACGGCGCTGGGGGAGGCGGCAGCCATGGCAGCACTGCGGGGTCCATTCCTTTCAATGGGACCTCCCCCAGCGTTAATCTTCTTGGGGCCGCAATCAGTGCGGCTACACCTGTAATGAGGAGGGCAGAGTTACACACCTGTATAAGACACCTGAATGAGCTCACGTGGCATTTCTTGTGTGCTGTACTGTAAGATTATATGGAAGTCAATTGATGCAACCACTTACATTGGCTGCCGATCTCCCTTTCCAAACTGTAACACAAACTACTAAATATACTACAAAATGATTGGATAGAAATAATGAAGTCGTTCAACCCAATTGAGGTACACTTAAGTAAAATAAGCAAGCTCCAAACCACCATAACATCACGGCTAGAAGCGTTTTGAGATATGTTTAAGTATAGAGCTGTTACGCCGGTGCTGCCCGCAGACCAGACCCGTCCCCTGAGCTGAAGGGGGAAGTGGTAATACACGCACCCGCAGCAAAGGGAGCATGTCTGGAGTGTGGTATGAAGCGTTGCCAGGCCAGGTGTAGTAAGGTAGACAATACTTGCCGGTAGTGGTTGTAGAGATAGAGTGAAGGATGCCTCGCCGAAGTCAGGGAGTGGAGAGTGGAGATAGGTCGTTGTCCAAGCCGTGTTCAAGGGGTTACCAGAGTGTGCGTTGTCCAAGGAGTGCCGAGATCAAGAGCCAGAGGGGGTAGTCGTACAAGCCACGTCAGAACCTGTGAAAACACTGAGAGAATCCAGAAGTACTTCCATACAGAGACTATGTCGAGCAAAGACTGAGAGCAGAGAGGAGCTAGATAAAGCAGGAAGGTCCAATTAGGAACAGAGGCGGGACAGGAAGAGCTACAGGGAGACACTGCAGATTGGTGCAGGCATAACAGGCCAGGTGAGTCTTGTTAGTAACCTGAGTATGCCCGTGCAGTGTGCGGGGGCGGAGCCTGAGGTCCGGGGGACGGGAAGAAGAGTGTGCAGATTGATCGTGCTCCGTAACTCGTGTACGCACGTGAACCGAGCCAGTGGGTGGTGCAGGTGTGCGTGCAGGAGGGCGTGGGCGCGCCCGGCGCTGAGCAGAGGAATCGCCGAAGGGAGTGATCCCGCGACGGCGGCAGGAGCGAGGAGCCGTGGAGGCCAGTAAGGCAGGTTTGTTTTGTGTGTCCAGGGACTCCCTGCGGGAAGGGGGTGTTTTGTGTGGGGAGCGTGGAGAACGCTGATTCCTGACAAGAGCTGATAGAAAACATCTTCTCTTGACCTAACATCAGCACTAAAACTTTAGCTTTTCTTGTAGACCCTCTGTGACAGGGGTGGGCAACTCCAGTCCTCAAGGGCCACCAACAGATCCAGTTTTCATTATAACCCTGCTTCAGCACAGGTGGCTCCACCAATGATTGTGCCACCTGCGCTGAAGCAGGGATAGAAATAATGCTGTATGGTGCTCCAAAACGAAAAGAAGCACTGGTGAGTGATTAGATGGCAAAGTCTTACGTGGATTACCCCTCCAATAAACAATAGTGGAGCTTGAAAATAATTGTCCCCAAAAGATGAATGACTGGTATGATAAGATCCCACGTTGCAATGTAGTAAGGATAATGTATTAACCACCTGCCGGTGACCAGTGCTATTGAAACATCCAATTGTAGGGGAACAGTGAACAATAATTGTCCAAACATCCAAGTTATAAGTTGTGGAACAAAGGAATAAACTCACATGGGATAGGTATCCTCAGGTAATGTTGAGTCCACTGTATCCAATGGTCCAGGGGTAATTGTGTGCCTCCGTCTGCAGAGTCAATGAACAAAAGAAGGAAGAAAAAAACAGAGCACTACGTCCAGTGTTAGTAAGCCAGAAAAAAACAACAAGGATGCGTTCCCACGATAAAAAATAAAGCTATTTTAATGGATCATAAAGATTCACCTTGATAAAGGGCTGCATAGTCCGAAACGCGTTGGTGTATTGTTTGTCATTATGATCCATTAAAATAGCTTTATTTTTTATCGTGGGAACGCATCCTTGTTGTTTTTTTCTGGCTTACTAGCACTGGACGTAGTGCTCCGTTTTTTTCTTCCTTCTTTTGTTCACTGAAGCAGGGATATCCTGAAAACCTGACCTGTTGGTGGCCCTTGAGGACTGGAGTTGCCCACCCCTGCGCTACGAACTCAAAATATCAGCATGTATGAAAGAATGCATAAAATCTGTTCAAATGCGTTACCCACTGGAGCAAGATAGATGTGAAACCAGAAACAATTAATTATGTGTATTGAACATCATGTTTACAAAACACATTAGGTTTCATGATGATCATTGCTTTTCACTTCTTGATTTATTTTTGGAAAGATAGATATTCTAATCAGGTTTCGTGTAGCACAATGAGGTTTTGTAAAAATGTTCTTGAAGAAAACAACTTGATACTTATATACCACAATAATAATAATAATAATGATAATACTACTACTACTACTACTACTACTACTACTAATAATAATAATAGATGTTGATAGATGTAGCAGGTTACAATTATTTGTGACAATACCACTTTAGGAAGTTGCTACTAAAAATAAACAAAAAAGCAACAAAAATGATTTAGTAGATATAACTTTCTTTCATTTTAAAGTCGCCACAGTCTGGATCTCATAACATTTTTGCACTTCAACACTTTGCTTTTGTTTTATTTTAACGGTCTAGAGTTATTGATATGTTAAGCTTAGGCTTCATTATATTCACAATCCCCCTGAGGAAGGTCCCATTTTGGAGGGCCGAAACGTTGGGTTTCTTGAAGTACCACTATTTTCACTAATACACTTTGTGAAGTTTTCTACAATTGAGTGCTGTCTCTTCTTTACCAGACCTCGGAACGGTAACGTATGTCTACATATATATATACATAGACAACACAAAAATTAAGTAGCGCTAAAGAGGATGTGAAATAACCCTAATAAATGATAAATTATAATAACATATTTAAAATATTAAAATAAATTAAAATTACCACAATTTAACCTAATACTATCTACAAACCATAACGTGATAGTGAAAAAAAAGTAAAATCCCAATTGAATGTTCCACTCAAACAAAAAATTCAGAGAGAAATATAGTCCCAATAGAAGATCCAGGGAGCGTCTTTGCAGCTTTAAGGGGAGTGGTATAGCCAACCACTTTTGGAATCTATGAACAAAAAACAAACAAAAGCGCAAGCTCCATAGCACGTAACTGAGTAAAAAATAAGGTACATTTATTTAAAACCCAGGTATCCAGTGCCTTTATATCTTGCTGCCAATTCATGGTGAACCTGGGCTGTTTAAATCCACTCTGCAAACCTGGGACTCACCCTACCACCGCAGATGACCACAATAGAGATTTCTCTCCCACGAATGGTTCTGTTTGAAAATCCTGTAAGTGCACATTCTTATTGGTTGCTGATTTTTTAAATAAATGTACCTTATTTTTTACTCAGTTACGTGCTATGGAGCTTGCGCTTTTGTTTGTTTTTGTTCATATATATATACATATACACATACATATTTATATATATCTATACACACACACAGTGGAACCCCGTTATAACGTGGTGCTCAAGGTCCACATAATGAGACTGTGTTATAACCAGGATCACGGGGAAAAATGGGCACCGCGATCAGGGGTTCCGTGTCTGCCAAACAGGTAGAGCTGGGATCACTCTCCCAGTGTTCCCAGACCCAGCGGCGCAGCGGCAACCCGACACAGGATTTACCCACTAGGTATCTGGCAGCTCTCTCGTCCTCCAGCTGCTACCAGCTCTCCCCTCTCTCCACTTCAGCTGTCAGCTTACGGCTGACAGATCAACGCGAGAGCCAGCTCCCTTAAAGGGACAGTGTGACTGTGTGTGCCCCGTCAGCTCCAACCTCATGCCTCTGCTGCACAGAAATCAGGTTAGCGCAAAGGCTGACACTGATTAATTGGGGACTTGTGTACCCAACGGCCAGACTGCAGTCACATTCTCAGGGTCCGCTTGCAAGCAGTTGGGTCACATTACTCCCCTGTGTGTGCAGGCTCTGAGGGATTCTGTCAGGACTGTTTAGGGACCACACAGGGAAAGATGCCAGCTTGCATGAGATGGTATCATCATTTGAGCAGCAGGAAACGAGAGAGAGAGACCCCTATTTAATACAATGAGAAGCAGAGTATCACAATGTAATCAATTAATTAATTTCTATCCAAGTGAATAGAAGCCAAGGACTGGGCAGAGATGGGGAGAAAAAAGGAGAGCAAGTTCTGACAAAAAGGGAAGGGAGAGAGAGGAGAATGAAAGTCAGATGAAGGAAAGTTGCTGGTAGGGATGGATGAAGGAAAAGAGATAATGTGAGAAGGATACAAAACTAGAAATCCTGGAGTGTTAGGGGGCACTCATTTGGGACGTGTCAAACTTGAAATCCTGGAGTGTTAAGGGCACTCATTTGGGACATGTCATTCTTTGGAAATCAGAATTTCATCTAGGGTTAGTTTAGCTTATTGGAAGACTGTATGATCGGTTTTGAATGAGTTTTGCTCGTTCTGAGTGCATCTCACTCAGTGTAAGGCAGTCTCACTCATCTTGAGTTAGTGTTGATCAGGCAGTCATTCTCCCATGTTTAGTCAGTCTCAGGAAGGTTGTCTTCTTTTGGAGAGAGACTTGTCAGGTCTTCTTTGTGGGATGCTGGAAGATCGGGGAAGCTCCACGGCAGGACTTGAGGTTGAGCATTTGAGATGTGAGAGAACAGTAGTGGAACAACCCATGTTGTTGCAGCCAGGATTGAAGTACAGTGCTAGAGGTGTGTGTCTGTCTGTGTGTGTCTGTGTGTGTGCGGCAAGACTAGATTTGACGAGCTAGCAATAAACATATATTACAGTATCAGTATCTTGTATTCCTACCATATATCTATATAGAAATATAGGTTTCATTTATTGTTTTTTTTTGTTTATTTTTGTATTACAGGAATGAAGCAGGGGGTCTCCAGAGCTGAATTGCATTAATTTCAACTCCGGGATCCCCTGCTTCCAGAGATCCTTACCTCTGTAGAGTGCCGGTATATATGCATACAGTAAACTGTGTGCCTAATGAAATGGTGGCATTTAAATGTACTGCGTCACACAGGCAACTATGATGTCATGTGATGTGGCTTCCTATTGGCTCGCGTGACCACAGAAATAACCGGCACCGCTGCAGAGGTTAGTATCTCTGGAAGCAGGGGGTCCCCGAAGCTGAAATGAATGGGGTTCAGTTCCAGAGACCCCCTGCTTCAAAACCTGAATTAAATAATAATAAAAAAATCAATACATGAAAACTGTATTGCTACTTTAATTGATCACATTGCATTTTCTTTCAGCCAAGAACATTTACGCTGTGTGTTGCAAGCCCATTTAACAAGGAAGAGTTTATCCACAAAGTGTATTTTATTTTAGAGAAGGATCCTTGTTAAGATGGTGACTGCGCACAGCACTGGGCAGAATGACGGAGAGGTGTCTGCCATATTGTGGTATTTAACCTCAGACTTTCATTTGGCAACATGTCTAGATTTAAAAAAAAACGTTGAGAAATGAATGTGATGCTGGCCCACAGATGGCAAGGTAATTAAAAACGAACATAACAGAACTCAGCTAAATATAGATCCATGGTGTTTCCATGATCGACACACAGTGGAACAGGTGAAAAAAAATATGATTGAGGAGCAGTACCCAGACAATTAAAAATCTGAATACGGTGCCACAGGTCCGGAGCATGATTGCTCTGTCTAACAGCTTTTGTCATGATTTGTAGGAAGAAAGGCCACAGAGACCACAGACTTCAACCCTCACCATCTGGCGCCCATCCAAGGATGATAGCTTGCTATTGATTTCATTATTTCATTTATTACAACAATAGAAAGCATTAAATCAGAACAGTTACATTCATTCTACCATTAGATATCTTCTAGTAAATGAAACTCTTGAGGTTGCATGTGTCTGACAATAGCTACGGAAAAGAGGGCATTATTTAAATGGGGTGGGTCATAGCCACAAAATTATAAGGACCAGACTACAATGTAAAGCACTCAGCAGGAAGTACGGGGAACTAAGGGGAAGGGATAGTGTGTGATGGTTTTTCCACTAGGGAACATGAATAAACGAATGGGGGAAGCAATAAAAAATAATGCAAGGTCTCAGATGGACCTAGCTGGTGATGCTGCAGGAGTGCCTTCTCAATTATCTAATCAAAATGTGGGACGGAGTTGGAGAAAGTCCTAATATCTGAATGAGAGATTCAGCAGACTAATGTAGGTCTAATATACTATGAATACAGATAATATAAGTCTTACAGTTGTACATCTGGAAATATTGGAAAATGTATCCGATTAAATTTATATATATTGTCCAGCGATGTGTTTACATCAATTGTATTCGACACTATTAACATGCACCATCATTTTGATGGTTACATATGGCATCTTTAGTCAATTCATTTGCTTGTTGGCCCCTTTTTGTTTACATGCTATCTTTAACCTAATAGCCCGTGATTATATGAAATTCTTGCTTTTATTTCCTTTCCCCTCACTCACGTTTGTTCCCCACTTTTCTGATTTTTAGATTACCCATGGATATTCACCCCATTGCTGTCCACATGAGCGCTATAATATTGCTAAAGACGTTCTCATACTGCTGTCAGATCGTTGCCCATTTTTGCCGACAGCTGTGTTTTGCAAGGAGAACATCGCGTCGCCTGGCAATGTGGGACACCTTCTTGCTCTCTGCTTTGACTGGCCTGGCTGCGTATGCGCTCCAATTGACGCTGTGAAGTATTCTCCTAAGCACTATGGTGCCGTGGTTTGCGCAGCGCGTTGTCAAGGCAACACAGGATGCGACCCAATGGCACTCCAAGTGGCCACCAGCAGCAAGAGCATGTGCACTGTTTGTTGCTTCCTTCCACACAGCTGATCACAATACGGCTGTTATGCGACTGCTGACACGATGGGATTGATCATGGGACTAATTAGCTATCCTGATTGCTCTCAGTGGGTGGGGGTTTAGGTATATAAGGTATCCACTGGCCAGTGTACTCTAGCACTACCCTGAGGAAGGTCCTACAAGGACCGAAACGTTGGTCTTGTTTGTGCTGTACCATCTGAATACAGGTTTTTTTTGTTGCCATTTATCCTTGAGTGCTGTCCTTTGTCTTCTCTTGCTACGGTTGACTGCTTTCTCTGTTTATTTCTACAGGACAGGCACCATACCATTTCACTTTGATGGGAGTGCCAGCTGCCCCCCTGTTCTAATATATATATATATATATATATATATATATATATATATATATATATATATATATATATATATATATATAACAAGAAAAAGAAATTGAAGTAGCGCCGCTAAATAACCCAATTAATGATATAAATATTAATAAGAGAGACAGTAGCTATAATGGGTATGCTTAGAGGGGCGGCTAAAGTTGGGCTAATACACTATGATAAAACCTTAAAAAATACAATGCAAATGCAATCTCCTGACAATTAACCCTAAAGAGTATATATAAAAAACTAAAAAATATATTTATTAAGTAAAAAATAGAAAAAATTGCCAAAAAATAAAAAGATGTAATAAAAAACCTTCAATACATAAAGTCCTGTTCCAATGGTAATGTCTATGGTTTCTTGCAGCCCGTTTCAAAGGGATCACCAGTCCCCAATGATATCTAGAAAAAAGGAAAGAGAAAGAAACAGGCGCACACCTAGTGCATTACCACAATAAAAATGTATTAAATGAACATAAAATCTTACAAATGCCCACTCACAAAGATACAGCAAATATAGGCGTGTATGAGATAGGCTCTCATGTGCCAAGCAGCTCGATCACCAGCATGCGTCCGCAATCAATGGCGTCGTCACGTGAGTCTCCTCCGTGGAACCGGAACCGGAAAAGGGGTCCTTCACCTTTGGTGTTCAATAGGACAGGTCCCTCCAGGAAACAAACGCCTCCAATGTCACGAATGTGATAGATTATTGTCCGGGAGAGCCGGGAGAGCCACACACGGGAGCCAAAGTTCTCAGTCAAACAGCAGCAGTGTTCGTGGGCAAATGGCGGCCGGAATCTAGCCACGCCCATTATATATATATATATAAACCGTGTGGGGTCTGTCACCTCAATGCTCTGTTAATTTAATAAATCTTAAGAATGAAGTTGCAAGTCCTTTGAGTGGCTGCTTTGCTGCTACTGTAAATCTTTATTATTAAGACCTTGTTTGCTGAAAGCACCCAGAATGAAGATTGAATAGTCTTTGCGAGTACTGTCACCTAGCATTTGTATATCATACACATTATCAGCCCACATTGGAAAGGAAGACCTGAATACATGGTTACAGATTAAGGAGATCTTCTACTCCCAACACCATATATGGAAGCTTTCGACAATTACCTATTGCTTTACATTTTCTCCTATTATTCCCCATTGCCTCATTTATAGTGGTTCTGGAGCCCAGAAAGACTTGCATTATTTATAAATCGCGTTACATGTAGGCTAGTCCATCATGAACAAGTTATCTTTTACAGAATGCAACACAATGATTACCAAGAAATGTGTTTCCACTGTGCTGTTTGATAACCCCATACTTTAGTTCAGGAAGAATAATGGTATCCTCACTTAGAAATGATGGTACCAATGCTTAAAATAATTGATTTTATCACCAGTTGATGAAAGTATTACAGGAACATTTTCTATGGTTTAGTACCCTATTATTTTGATATATTCTTTGCATTACATTTCTTTAATTGTACATGAAAACATTCTGAAATACATTGGCTGCAAGAATCTATATACATTTTAGTTTAATTAACAATACACAGATACATTTGTTTAGGAACTTTTATGCTCTAAAAAAAAAAAAATCTAAATATGATCATCACAAACCTAACAGATAATTATGGAATGTGGTGAATTTAATCATTCGTTAAATATTGTAGGGATGTTTAAATCACATTGCCACATACAAAGGCTTTTGCTATAAAACTGTAAACACTGATAAATAACATTAAAATGACAACTATGCAAGCATATTCCCATTACAAGTCATTTACAGGTCTAGTGTACAAAATCAAGTGAAGATAAGATACAAAGATGTTCTAATACTAATGTATATTTAATGAGCACTATGTTTGCTGCTGATTATGATTAGTATAAAGAATAACACAACCTTAAACATGGACCATTAGATTGTCAGGACAACATTCACATTGAAATACTAACCATTTACTGTCAGTGATTAACCACACCAGTGCAGTGAGATTCTGCAGCATCCTAACATTTAATGAAGACACTATTTAGGGCCAGGGTGCGGTAATATGAGTATCCAACTGATTGCCTTCAGTGGGATAATTCAGATTGACCTATTGAATGATGAATGGAGGTTCACTGATAGAAGATGTTGTCTGGAGCCTCTTATGAATAGTTATGCATTACCTTAGCTTTGTAAGTGATAGAACTCGCCACTAGCAGGGACTCTGCCTGCCTGTGACACAAGGCCTCCATAGCAATCAATCTTATACCACTACACATCATTCTAACAAACCAATGAAAATAATTAGAAACCTGTCCAATTAAAAGTGTTAAACACTTGTCTGTCTGTGACCATCCATTCTGAAAACTACAGAGTGAAAGAAAAAAAAAAAGAACAGAGCTGTGTCTAACAGAAAACTATTAGTAAAACCCAAGTAAGGGTTTTAGAAATGTGACATTGCCCAGTTTCACCGACTTTAGGGGATATTCCCATTCATCAGCCTTGTGAGGTTACACAGCAAGTTCCCATATTATTTTAATTTCCTTATTTAGTGGAGATGGGAAAAATTGGGTGTGAAATTGGAACCTACCAGAACCTTTTTTTAGATTCGAAAGCCCAAACTGGAACCCCTGGCCAGGTGCCCATATCTACTGCCTGGATTCCAAACTGGCAGCGTTTCTCACCATATCATTTTTAATTTATGATACATTTTCCAGTTATATTATTTTAGGTTCCTAATTGTGTTTATGATTTCGTACTCATTGTAAGCATTTTCCATGTTTTATAATAGTATTTTAGTATTTCCTACCTTATTCTGAGTTTTTCCATCATTTGGTAAGGCTACAACCATAACGAAACAAATAGTTTCAGCAAAACTGAACCAAAACACGTTTTCTTGAACCAAAAGTATTTACCATAATCTGAACCATTAACATGCTCTGTTCTACTTTATTTATTGCTATTAATCATTTTGTATATGTAATGTAACCTAGAACATAAATGAAAAGGAAAAAGTCATCTCAATTTATCTTTCCTGGCAAAATATTTGAAACCATGAAATACAATAATACGATAACTTGTCTACAAACGGTTAGTACCCCTCCAGCCTAAAACATGCTAATTCTTCTGCTTGCCATCACTGACACCTACAGTAGGGGACTTATACAGAGAACAGGACTGCAAAAATATTGAGCTACAGATAAAAAGTTACAATTAGGCTTGCAGTATACCTTTAACAAGAACATTACGCTTGTCACCCTTTGCGCTATAAAAATTATGAGATGAAAAAAAGTAGGAGCCTGAATTATTCTTCTGAAATATACCCATAAGGCTAATTATAATGATAGTTTTATTGTTCTCCCCTGCAGATGAAGACAACGCCTATTAATCTATGTTCTCGGAAACAAAAAGTGACTAGAATGATAAAAAAGACAGAGTGTAAAAGGCAGTGGAAAACGGCTGCATTTCAGGGGAGAATTCTGTAATTTAGGTAAGAAAATACAGTCATAAATCTTGTTTTATATTCCTGGCTGTCCTGACAGAGCTTTTAAAAATGAGTTGCCTTATGGAACTATGTATAAGTTTGATTACAATGAGACTCATCTAATATGCACGGTGCAAGGAATACATTTAAATGGCCATGTATCTCGATCAGTTTGCTATGCTAGAATGGTTTGTACATTTTCTAGGTTTCCTTGTATAACAAGCACACTTATTTACAAACTGCTGAAAACTTCTTGCTATTTTTCTGTGCTAGGGAGAAACAGTTATTCTGCTTGCTATATTGTTTGCGTTTTCTACGATACTGCATCTCACCATTTGGAGGATTATGTAAAGCTTTGGTAGAAACAGAACCACAATAATATTTTATTCAAATGTTCATGTAATGTCCGGCATAGCATTAACTTGGAGATGTCTTGTTATATAGCCGAAGACAAAATAGAATTGTCAGGAATAGATATGGATAAATAGCCATAATTACTAGAGTCTTTTGCCATAAGGCACCTTCTAGTGCAATTTATAGCCCATTTATATCAATATCAATTTCTAACCCATTCATATCAATAGAAGGTAAGATGTTTTTCAGCCCTGGAAGGTCTCTTATGACCGGAGATTGCAGAGTAAATATGGGCCAACATGTTTTAAATTAAAATTGTGAACATCTATAGAAGTCCTGCACTGGTTTCAATGTCTCAGGTGTTCTCTGAGCAATGGATTCTATTTTATTAGGTTTTTATGTATTAAACCTATTCGTTCTGATTAACTCCCCTTTAAATCCTAGCAGCAAATTGAATTCACATCCAATATGTCGGTATTAAATCTATCCCCCAGTGGCTATGGTAAACTGTTAACCCAATTCTTTAACAGGGCTGACAATTAACTTTAGCATTTGTGCAGTAGTCAAAAACCAAGATGCTAAGGGGCCTATTCAAGTAGGTTCGATTTTATCATTGCAAAATCGAACGTGTTTGCATGTTACTACCTCATGGTATGAAATTTGTGAAAAAATGGCACTTAGTAAGGCAAATCGCATTTTAAGTACCGTTTGTTAAAAAAAATTGATATACCGCACAAGTTTGTTGTTGCTTTACAAACGAAATGCAGGTAATGTTTGATTTCCTCTCCATCAGCCTAACCCCTTAATTACCATAGCATTTACTACCTGCGCATTGGTCGTCAATGTTTCTATCGGTGCTCCCGTTGAGGGCATAGTTACCACAGTGACAATCAATGGATTAAATAGCAAGTTTTTTTAATAGTATTGTATATTTGAATGGGCAAGGCCCTATTAGGCATATTTGGCCAATAGGACTTTTGCCCATTCCTATGTGTTGGTAGTGGTGGGCGGGGGGGTTGTGGGTGATAGAGGAGGTGGACGAAGGAGGTAGTTATTAGGGGTGGGTGGTTAGGCCTCCTGGGCGGCTAGAGGGAGGTGTAACCATTAAGGTAATGAAGGGGTTAACCCCACCACAACCCTCCAAGGAGGCCTAACAACTCACCCTGGGGCAACTACAACATTCACCCATCCCCTCTACCACCAACAAACCGATGACTGTTGTTTAACCCCTTCATTACCTTAGCGGTTAGCCACTAAGGTAACAAAACTTAATTTTTATTGGATAGGATTGAAATAGGGGGTCTCTGGAGCTGATATTAATGTGGGTCAGTGCCGGAGACCCCCGGCTTCAATACTAGGAAGTAAAAAGAAATTATACTCTGTCTGATGCAAATTGCAAATCCGATCTCGCCATTCTTTAGGTGGCACAAAAAAAATAGGCGTTTTCCAGACGCGATTTTCATCTCGGAGCTACCAAAATAGCAGTTACTGGCAAAAAATGCGAGTGTCAGCATTTTTTGACCAACCGCACAGCTTGTCAGAGCACGAGTGATAGCGCTTGTAAAAAAGCCGTTTACAGGTGATTTTGACATGTTGTCACGGCTTTGTGAATAGCTACTAGAGATGGATGAATCCGCCGAAATCTGTTTCCCGGATTTTCGCTTATGTTACCCCCAAAATCCGTTTTGCGGTGTTAAAATCTGCAAACAGATTTGGGCGGTATCAACCCACATGGATTCATCAAAATCTGCCACTGGATACTACGTGTATGGATTTGTAGAATCTAACCCGCAGATTCAGCAATCCGTTGGCGGATTCTTAAGTCTTCGACTGAGCAACTGATTGAGCCACCTGTGCTGAAGCAGGGATATCCTTAAAACCTGACCTGTTGTTGGCCCTTGAGGGCTGGAGTTGGCCACCCCTAGTCTAGCCTACATATTCTCTAGAAAAATAGATAACTTTGCCGTTTATGTCAATATAAAAATGCTACAGCGTACATTAATGATTAGTATTACTACACATCCTATTTCAATTCCTGAAAAATTATGTTGCACACACCCAAATCCACTTTTGTAGCGATAAACGTTTCTACTGTGAGTATAACAATGGGACTAGCCAAAGGATGTGATGCCCAACTGAGGATTCAGTCTGCCATGTTTATAAATGAAAATGTATTGATGAACATTTCGTAATATCATCAATCAGCCATACTGAACTGCTTAAACATGTCACTGCCAGTGACACAATTTGGGACAATTTGGGACAAAGAGGGGGTGATCCTTTGACAACAGAAAGGAAGGGAACACCCCTCCCCCCCATAATATTACGGTGAATGCCCTTGTGCTATTACACTTTGATCATGGATTATACCCCAAGACACATGTCTCAGGCAGGTCTGCAGTGCTGCTTTCCACCATTATCTCCGAGCATACAGTGCTTCCACTGCAGAAAGGGATTCTGGGAAATGACATGCAAATGAGTACACAGTGCCACCTTTTGCTTCAAATCCATTTTAACATGGAGCTCTATGTAAGCCTATGCCTGCTGTCGCATTACACAGCTTTTCAGCACCAGTAACCCTACTCACAGACAGCTGTCGCGACCTTCAGGGTCTCTTCGGTGGGAGGATGCTTATACCCTAAACACAAACAGAATATACTGCTCACTAGTAATATGAATGAGGATGTAATATAATTGCGCCCACAAACGCTTAGAGTGGCATTGGGTGCATCAGATGAGCTAAATATGACGAATTATCAGAAATTATCTTGCTAATTTCTGGTAATTTTCTTATACCCTAGGCTAGCAAAATCACATGCATGCATGAATGTGATTAGCTAAAACAATGACTAACTGCTGTCTGTGTAACAAAGGTGAGATTTGTAAGATAAACCGCTGTTGTTAAATCGCAAGCTCTTTTACTGCTGAGCGAGTGACCTCCACCCCCCCTTGTTTTACAATATCTGATAATGTTTTAGAATGATGTGCTCTCGGACAACTGTTTAGAAATCCGCGCTGCTTTCAAATACTTTCAAATACTGCAGTACAGAGCAAAAAGAAAACAATTAGGCACGGATACACCTCTTTCTTCAGGTGTAAATTCACACGAGATGATGCGATTATGTGAAATTGTTCACATTACATCTCGTCTGTGCACTCACAGGTAAGAAAAGGATAAGCTGCATCATTTGATGTAGTCGTTTCCTGAAGTAACATTTGCCAGAGATTTATTTAGCATTTTCTCTTTTATGCGGTCAGTCTTTCTTTCAAATGCTCTCAAACTTGATATCTATCTGACAATATTTTCCAAAGGGATTATATATCATTACTCCCACCGCAATATCAGTCATTTTTATGGCTTTCTTCCCTCACATCAAATACGGTGTAAATACTTGATTTTTTTCCAGTGGTCTAACCGTAATCTTATGAGGTGTTTAGCAAAGTGCATAACTTTTGCAAATTTTTCAAGCAGCTATATAGAACGCGGTTTAGAATGGTAAAATGATTGGTACAAATGTTATATAAATAATATTGTAGTTCAATGTAATGTCTCGAGGCTTTATCACAAAAATGTCACTTGAATGGGACATAAGGTGTCTTATAATAATAATAGCATGTTCTTGTATAGCGCTGCTAGTCTTACACTGCGATTTACAGAGACATTTTGCAGGCACCGTCCCTGCCCCGTGGAGCTTACGATCTATGTTTTTAGTGCCTGAGGCACAGGGAGATAAGGTGATTTGCCCAAGGTCACAAGGAGCTGACACCGGGTATTGAGCCAGGTTCCACTTCTCGAAACTCAGTGCCAGTCAGTGTCTTTACTCACTGAGCCGCTCCTTCTCCCGCCTTATGGCGTAACAACACTCAGTAAACATGACCCTTTGTGCTAGATCTTGCTGGGGCAAATTAAATAACCTTAATGATTGAATTGGCCTAGAAGTTTATCAAGCATTTTCTTCCTCTGGTATTTTGCATTAAATGCGTCATTTTAATGCATCGAAAGTGCTCAAATAAAACCCCAACTTTATTTTTGTACCAACCATTTTTAACACAGTAGAAATAATGGTATTTTCCATTTGTAAAGTATCAGGTCTACCTGACGTGATAAAAAATGTTAACACATTATATGCCTGTAACTAGAGATCGGCGAATCCGCTAAGGTAATGAAGCTGCTTTTATTTTAATTATACTGTATAGGATGGAAGCAAGGGGTCTCCGGAGCTGAACCGCATTAATTTGAGCCCCAGGAACCCCCTGCTTCCTGAGATACAGGGCCCGGTATGGAGTTCCTGTATCTCCATCAAGTTTAATTCTCCCGCGTCACATGACCAGGACATTTAAACTTGGCGTAGATACCTTGTACCCCATACCGGGGCCTGTATCCTGGCAAGCAGGGGGTCCCCGGGGCTCAGATTTATGCGGTTCAGCTCCGGAGACCCCATGCTTTAATACGGTGTTATTACAATAAAATAAAAGCAGGGCGATCGCCTGTTATAGGTGCGCAGAGAGAGGGACTGACTCTGTCTGCTCTCACTGCGCGTCTCTTCCAGACAGATGCGACCCGGTAGGATTCACACAGCGGGAGTCCCATTCAGAAGAAGGGACGCCCGTTGTGTTAATCCTGATGGCCAATTAGTCTGGTCGCTGACAGTAGTCAGGCAATTTCCATCTGCGGTTCCCTGGCCGACTACGCGGCAAACCTTCTGGCTGCATCTGTACAAACACTGTATATTATATTTTATTTCTGTTTTTCTGCCATACCCGATGTAGGACCCCGAGAGGTTGGAAAACTTGTAACATATCAACTACTTGATGCTTGTCAAACTATTTATTTACAGTGTTGGCGTCATGGAGTTTCAGCACCTCAACCACAGAGGGATGTGCCATGGACTTGGACATCCAGTATTTTGTTAAGTTGCTGAAAACCCCCGAGAAACAAATGGCCTACTTCCAAATCACCCCAATAGGGATCTTTATGTTGTGACTTGGAATACAAGTGATACACTAGGTCCCATGTGCCTATTCTACCAGAAGGATAGCCACTATTGGTCACTATTTGGTGCAAGTTAGGAAATGTAAGATGTTGAGTTCCAAATAGATTTCTGGAAATGGCAGTGCAGATCTCAAGGTGTCATCCATATGGGGGAGCTTCCATTGCCTGTATTTGAGAAGTTATATTATAAAGTTAAAAAAGGCAATAAAAGAGAATAAGAATTTCCTTCCCAATGCCTGTGAGATTTCCATAGTGGAACTGTATTTGCATTCATAGTGTCCGTGGCTGCCAAATTATTATATACTGTAGTTCTTTTTATGTGTGCAAAACATTAAAGCATCATATTTCTTTTAGATTGATTTTACCCTAAAATACTGTAGCTTCACATTTTGTGCGGTAATATATTTGCCAAATTCTACTCCAGAGATTAATCTAAAGAAAAAGATTGCAAAGTTACCAAGACTCTGCATTATATCTTTCTGATCGTTCTTTATTTCTTAATAACAGCATGGGTATTATAGTTTCTCCTTTTAATGTAAGGATTCCTGGATTTCATTTGAAATATATTACGCTTCTGAAAAGTTATTTTTTGAAACACAATACTTTAATAAGGGATCATCAATAATGATGTATCATTTTAGGGCATTTGGTTTGCTGAAATACTTGGTCTTGTTCCCACATTTATTAACCCTTTCATATAGAGTAACACACAGTGCATTGCTCTGCAATGTTTCTCTCGCCACTAGCATTTAATGATTTCAATATGGTGGTCAGAGAAGAGGGGTTGTCTATTATATATTATATATTAGTCATTGAATAGATTTAGGCTTAACTACAGAAAGGAGTGGTGGATTAAAACCAATTAGTTAATACTGGACCGCGTTATAAACAAACTTTACTGAATGTGATACATACGAAGAAAGGACCAATGGCATTTCAAAACCTTTGTACCTACAATTACATCTAAAAAGTACTGTACTCTCTGTTTAGGGCCCTTAGATCAGGAGTAGCCAACTCCAGTCCCCAAGGGCCACCAACAGGTCAGGTTTTAAGGATATCCCTGCTTCAGCACAGGTGGCTCACTCTTTGATTGAGCAACTGATTGAGTCAACTATGCTGAAGCAGGTATAGCCTAAATACCTGACTTGAGGACTGGAGTTACCCACCTCTGCTTTAGATGGTACCCTAACCTACAATGAATATTATAAGTGTGTACTACAATAAATAGTTCTTTAAATTTAGAGCCAAGGGTGATATTTACCATAACGGCAAATAAAAAAAGATGGCTCTATAATTTATTATAAAGACGACGTTTAGAAGGAGTTCTGGTAACCATCATTACAAAAATTAACCCAATGTAATTTTATTTTGGACTGAGTGACTAACACAGCGGTTTCAACTCGGCTCATTAAATTAGACTGGTACATGTTTTTAAATCCTGGGCACAATTTAGCACGTAATAAGAACACAGAGTGGTCGAGCGCGTTAGATGAAGAATGAAAGGTTAAAATGAAAAGCCAAAAACTCATACTTTGAACGAGGCGGCCACATAGTAGTGGGCTATTTCATTCAAGATAATAAATAACCCAATGCCTTCATTAACCTTTATCCTTTATTATTTGCAGTCTTGGCATCACAGTGCTAAGCTGAGCCCAGCAGGTTACCCGTGTGCTGACATTTCAAAGATTGGCAATGCTCTACACTTTGTGCCAGAACGCACTATCTTGCATTTTTGTCATTCACAGCAGGAAAACCTCGGCCAGTTCCCTTTGAATTAAAGGAGTTAAATGTTAGAAGCAAGGTATGTATATTCTCTTTAAATTCACAATTTGTTTTTACTGATTAAGATTTTAGGAAATCGGGTGACAGCGCCGTGAATATCTCTTTCCAGTTGGGAAACCTGATGTGTCCAATTTATAATTCATATTTGAACCTCAAGTTGTGGAGCAAAAAAAAAACACATTTTGGCAAATAGCAGACATGAGAGCTTGCAGCACTTTTACGCCGTATGTGGGCAAGACTGGAGCTGAAAACGTGTAATAATTGTACAGTAGTTGGGAACGAGCCAAGGTCAGGACAGGCTGAAGACAGGTGTGAGGTCAGACTGTAGACTAGAAGATTGCAGTTCAGGATACCACTGAGAATACTCAGGACAGAGAGAGGCTTTTCCAGCCAACAATAAAAGCCAGGATCCAGACAGGATGCTTACACAGGCATGAGAATTCTGGATGCAGGTAGTCGGCAACCAAGAGTGCCAGGAAACAAACCAGAGTCCAGGAAGGTGCACGGCCAGGAACTGGAGCAGGATAGGCACTGTACAACAGTGCCAGGTAACAAGACAGCTCTGCAATACCATAGGATCAGCCCAGCCAGGGTCAAGTCAAGCAGATGGTAAGAACAACATATAGGCAGGGTGGGCTGCATACAGGAGCGTAGTCAAAGAAAGCTGAGGTCATGGAATGCCACTACTCAGACAAAGCTGAAGGCCAGACAGATCAGGAACAAAATGGCTGAATTGCACGGCCTGGAAACCAGGAAGCAGGAGTCACCTTTAAAAGGAAGCTCAGGGGTCAGTACAAAAGTCAGATCACAAGCAGGTGCAGCAGGCAATTCAGTTAACCCTATAGTGCTCAGAAGCACACAGCTGACCACAGTTGATTTAGCTTGAGGTTACAGCTGCCTTGCTTGAGTGTTGAAGTTCAGAGTTCAGATTGGGCCTGACCCTCTTCTTTCTCTGTGCTTATTCTTTGATCTCTCAGTCTCAGACACTGAATTGCCTATAGATGACATGAAGCTGAAAGACCTGCACTCAATATCATTAGACACAGAAGAAGGTGGGTGACCTTGGGCCCTCACTCGGGAACTGGGCACTCCAGTACTAGTAGTCATAGTACATCTACTCAGAATATTTCCTTCTGTGGTGTACGGGATGTTTTTTTCATAAGTTGAAAATCAACACCATTTTTTTTTGGGCTTCTTTTTCGAGGGCCCCGCCCTGATCTTTGGTAGCTTTTCGTTTTCATTTAATTTTACTGCTAGAACTAGTACAGAGATGCTGCTGAGTAGTACACTGATCCATATTGGGGGGAAAAGAGGGCACAAACAAAATGATGCCCTGCAAACTCTAGACTGGAACTGATTTACTGGTATATGTACTGGTTGACAGTAGAGACAGGTCCGATGGTGCTATATCATTCCCTATGGCTGCCTGTTATATATAACATATATATTATGTACATATTAATAAGCCAACAGACAGTGGGGGTAACTATAACCCATATTCTGAGAGAGTAGTAGACAGGTCAGATGGTGGTACCTTTATAGCTAGTAACTAAAATGTATAAACTTTTATAAACAAACATTTATAAACATTTTAGATTGAGAAGAATGGCTCAGCGAGTAAAGACACTGGCTCTGTAAACAATCACTGAGTGTAAATCAGGGGAACCTGTTTCAATTCCAGGTGTCCGTTCCTTGTGACCTTGGGCAAGTCACTTTATCTCCCTGTGCCTCAGGCACCAAAACATAGATTGTAAGCTCCACAGGGCAGGGACTGTGTCTGTAACATTCCTATGTGCTGCGTTCCGCGCACTGCACTGTAACTGGGACGCGCTTTGAGTCCCATTGGGAGAAAGGCGCCAAATGAAATAAAGTTATTACCATTATTATATAAAATGTACATGTATAAATCAATAATAATAATAATAGCATGTTCGTGTATAGCGCTGCTAGTTTTACGAAGCGTTTTACAGAGACATTTTGCAGGCACAGGTCCCTGCCCCGTGAAGCTTACAATCTATGTTTTTTGGTGCCTGAGGCACAGGGAGATAACATGACTTGCCCATGATCACAAGGAGCCGACTCCGGGAATTGAACCAGGTTCCCCTGCTTTAGACTCTCAGTGCCAGTCAGTGTCTTTACTCACTGAGCCACTCCTTCTCCCAAAATAGGTTTGTTGTTGTTATGTAGCTGGAAATGACCGGTAGGGTAAACTGCTGCGATATCCGGCCCGAGCGGTGTGCATACAATTTTGTCTGTGATTCTTGTAATTTACTATATTCCACTGAGAAACATAAAATACATTTATGGTACAACTATTATAGCCAAAATGTTTCTCATTATCAAGCCTTGGGAAGCAAGTAATGGTATTTTCAGATAATTCTAATGGATAAGTTTGCCGTAATATGTAGGTTTTATCTGAGAACTAAGAAGTGATTTAGAATAGCAGTGTCCAGTCAACATTTGTATATCCCATCCCAAAACGCGATGGTGCTACTTTCAGATTCAGAATGTAACAACAAACACATTGCAGCTGGTTAGAGCAACATTGTATTGCATTCTGTTTATTGAAACCTGTTCCCATGTCATTTTCAGTCATAGATTCCTCACCCCCCCTGCAAAATACACATTTAATTTGATGAAAACGTAGAAATAAGTGAATGAGTGGCAGAGGGTTGTGTCTAAATAATATAAGGCAATATTGTTAATTTCCCCAAAGTCACTGTTTACTTTCTGTGGCTAGTGACATCATTTAGATTGGATGAAAATGTTTTCACCATTATCATTATAACAGACATATAGTACATACAAATATAAACACATAATAGTTCAGTTTTTTTTAATAATACTCCCAATGTATGGGATACTTGACATTGTTGAATAATAAAAGTATAATTAGTAACATCTTTTGTTCATTGGCTGGCACTTTTCTATATTAATGTTCTTATATTTATATATCTCTGCTAGGTTATTAAACACCATCCGTGCAATTTCACAAGCATAAGTCTTGCTGTGCTAAAGATATTTTTCAGTGGTACAGGAGTCAGCCACCTGGCCAAAGGCTGTAAGATTCTAACAGTTGATACTAAAGAGATATTTCTTCCATCAAATACACTTGCCATTTAACATGTCCTAGTTAAAGGTTGGCTCTGTGGAGAGTTATGCAAATAATATGCCAGCAAATACAAAATGTCACACATGGTGATGTTTATCTATTTAATGATTTTAATATTGCAACAAAAAAATGTTTTTTTTTGTGTATTTTGATTTGGTGATACCATAATTACTATAATCATTATCCCCTGAGGCAGTTCGCCTGAGCGAAACGCGTAGGTCACCTCCTGCATTGAGAAGACTGAGGCAGCCACATCAGCCACGGAGGAGCCATACCATCGCGCCAGCGGTGGCCATTTTCTGGCAATGACGTGGCAGGCAATGGAACGGAAAAGGAGTGAAGGGTGTGAGACCCAGGATGATGCCTGCGCTGGGTCTGGACCCTGAGTGGTCACAATGCTTGTTTTTATCCACTGTGTCTAAGTTTTCACTTTCATCATGTTTTAGTAAAACATTTTGCACTGTATTTGTCCCTCTGCATTTATATAAGGGAAGATTTGGTCGACTTACCTGCTGTTGGAGCTCATGTTGCTGTTTGGCTGCAGAGGGGTTTTCCCCCAAATTGCCTAATGTATTTAGATACATGTGAGTGGGATTATCCCCATTATTATCTATATCCAATCTTTATACAACACATCTTTGCCCTGCATTCCCATCCCTTTATTTATATGACTTCACTTGAGGATATTTGCGCTCTGTTACCTGTTCCTGTTCATACCTAGAGACAGTTGTAACGTTTTTTTTTTGGTGCTGCACTTTCCTGTATGGTTGTAATTTTTTTATTTGTATTACTATTGTACACTGCGCAATTAATGTGTGATTTGAGCTTGTTGTTTTCTACCATAATCACTGCCCATATTTTGTCATTCAAATGATATCATTTTGTAGTCAGACTATAAAGATATTATTTTGCACATGAATACGACAACACGGTGAGATGGGAAGGGAAACTTCGTAGCCATTCACTCATCTGTACATTTTTCTTGGGGGGAGAATCCACCATTTGTGCCAAAAAATTGCCAGATGTTTTATACATTTTTAAACATTAATTATAAGACTTAATAAATCAGTATGAATGTTCACAAGCTATTAAACCCTATCACTGGCATTGGACAGCATCACTTGGGTAAGAACCTCATGCCATATTCAGGACCCTTGTGCCATGTTTAAAAGTATTGGGAATATAAGGATTTCTGAATTTAATTTATTAAAGTATTATACACAGTGTAAATAGGATGTGCATACCATGGACCCCATGGACCATGGACCCCATTCATAATCCACTCTGTTTTATTATGTAACTACAACACCCACCATTGCAATACAGTATGTTAATTGGACTATGTTGGTTACCCTTTCAGTCCAGATGCATAATTTATCCTGTCTTGCCTTCAAATACTTTCTGGACAAGATACCCAATTATCTGGGCAGGCTGCTCACCCTTACTGTACAAAGCACTTAGATCCGCCTCCAGAACCCCGATCATGGTTCCAAGATTCAATAAAAAAAACCCGTCCACTTTTCCTTCTCTTACTTAACACCCCACTTCTGAAACAATGTACCAGAGTCTCTCCTGTCTAAGTTCTTTCGAGACTTGAACTGCTTCCTACTTTACACATGTTTGTAACTGTAACTTCAATTATTGTCAACTTCTTATTTCATAGCCATGACATACTTGTAGAAGGAGGGGTAACGCTGTATTTCTTCCTGGCAAAATATATTGTGGGACAACAAAATTGAAATCTACGTCTTTCCATCGTTTTAATTTCAGTTTGGCATTTAAGTACTGGAAATAATGTCTACATCTACTGAATAAATTATACATTATATCTGCTTCAAACCAGCCTCACTGGGCCATCATTTAATTATCATGCTATTGAATTTGGAAAGAAAGAGAAAGTGGTTATGAAAGCGGTTGAACCATTCCCTGGTGCCTATGCTATCTACAACAGCCTGCTAATCAGGACCATTGCAATTAAGTTGTGTGAACCTTCCAGCGTTTTGAAGTACCTAACTTCTCCTGCTAACTAATTTTCTTGCATTAAATCAGGATATACCGTATCTACTCACCATCATTTAGGAATGATTTCCTCACCCACATTTTCTGTCCGTAAAGTTGTGAGCATTCGCGATCTCAGTGTGATTCGCCAGGTTTCAAAATATAAATGAGTTTTGTACAGGTTTGTTTGTTTCATTCTAGAGATGTTTTCTAGAGATGTTTTCTAGAGGTTCAAGAATTAGGATCAGAATTAAGATTAGAATGAAACCATTTTCCGGTGACATTGGGAAATCTCCTAAAGGCAAAGTTTGTAAAAGCAATTACTGCCCAAATTTCCATTTAACCACAAAACATTCCAATACATACATATAAAAACCATGTGTTATATAAATGTGTGACAACAATGTCTCTCTTACACTGCTGAATGTTATTATTTCGCCTTGGAGAGCCTATCACAAACCACTATTATTGAATTTTTCATATTTTCGCAGTAATAGCTTTCTCATTTATGTCAAAAGGAACAAATGATGCTAGCAAATGACAATTATGAACATTTGGCTCATTACCACAAAAACCTACTTACCGGAGACATTTTATTGACACCAAAGAGATTTAAGATTGTTATAATTTGATCGTAATTTGCCCAAATTAGCAGCAGAATTGTAACAAATAGGAATGTGTTAATAGAAATAAAATGCATCCTTTATCCTATACAAATAAAAGGTATCCTTCGCAGTAGTTGGTCTGCTTTTATCCCAATAAAAATTAAATAAAAAAGTGAACAGTTATGTTGCTGATATCATATCAACACGAAATGTAACATGAAGAAGCCAGGAGGGAGTGTGAAGTCGAATGTTACAGCCAGAAGCTGCTGTTCTAGTAATGAAAACAGGAAAATGCTGTACAATTTGAGCATTCAGTATAAGTTATGCCTCCCAGTGAAATTCTTGTCAGTGGGAAAATTGAGTGGTACTTTAATGTACATTAAAATAGCACGGTAAGAACATTTGTTGAAGATGTTATACACAGTGGCACAATTCTTTTAACATTCTTGTTTTTGTAATTTCACAGGAAAGTTTTGCAGAAAAGGAAATCCACGTCTTTAGCTGTAACTAAGTATATTAGCATGTACATTTAGCAAAGAACACATACCAAAAGGCGTCATTTTCACCAATTGGAGGGCGTTCCTGTATACTAAAGGTCAAACAGAGTAGGAAAGAGAAATAGCAAATAAAAATATCACTTGTGAGCATATTCCCATGTCTCAGACAGGTCTTTAACCCTGCCTTTCCACATTATCTCTTAGCATGCAATGCTTCCGCTGCAGCAAGGGATTCTGGGAAATGACATGCAAATGAGCACTCGCAGTGTCACCTTTTATCCATTTTACATGGACCCCCTAAAGGCTTATGCCTGTCACATTACACAGCTTTTCAGCACAGCCGGGGTTAAAGAAGTGCAGAGCCAGTAACCATGCTCACTGACAGCTATTTCAATTTTTGGGGGTCTCACCCGTGTGAGGCTAGGTGTACTGGCTTTGCAATGTGAAGCTGTGATAGGTCAATCATTGACTGAGCTACTGATTGAGCCACCTGTTGCTGAAGTAGGGATATCCTTAAAACCTGACCTGTTGAGGACTGGAGGTGGCCACGTGTGGCTTTATGCCTATCCCAAGACACCACCATAACCTTACTGTGTCTGATTTGCATCTTGTTTCTAACTTCACAATTTGCAATAGACAAACAAGCTCAGTATGAAATCCTTGGAATTGTATTCCTGGACCTGTGCGTGCTTTTCTGGCGAGAAAAGATGGCGTTAGTTCTCCTCTACCCTCAGTGTGATCCCATCAGCCATAGTTATTCATTCTTCTGCTTGCAGTTACTGTATTCTGAGGCCAATTTGAACCATTACAAATGTTGTTACGTTGGAGTTAATATCTTCTGAATAGAACAGGTTTCCTCTCCAGACCCCAAAGTTGATTCCCTGCGAAACATTTTGCCAAGCCTCCAATATCTAAGAATGAGTAAGCTTTTAGCAAAACATGGTGGTGGGCCCTATTTACAGCCCCCATGCACCCTTTGTTCTAGTCGCCTCCGCACCCTTTGTTCTAACTCCCCACCCACACCCCATGTTCTACCCCCGACACCCTTTGTTCTAGCCCTCCCACACCCTTTGTTCTAGCACTCCCACACCCTTTGATCTAGCCCCCCCCCACACCCTTGTTCCAGCCCCTCCTTGCACCCCTTGTTCCAGCCCCTCCTTGCACCCCTTGTTCCAGCCCCTCCTTGCACCCCTTGTTCCAGCCCCTCCTGGCACCCCTTGTTCCAGCCCCTCCTTGCACCCCTTGTTCCAGCCCCTCCTTGCACCCCTTGTTCCAGCCCCTCCTGGCACCCCTTGTTCCAGCCCCTCCTTGCACCCCTTGTTCCAGCCCCTCCTGGCACCCCTTGTTCCAGCCACCGACTTGAAGTGGAAAACTGAAGTAGAGGACTAGTGCAAATGAGTTATCCCTTGTAGTTGTAATGCAGAAGCAGCCGCATGTTGGAAGGTAACAACACTGTGTTCTTTGCACATTTTGGAGAGGAAGCGGACTTCAGGCTCTCAGCATGCTACTAATCCTTATATCCCATTATTAAGGTTACAGCTATCTCCTCATTCTGTCTACTGCAGGGCTTTTCTCTCTGTTTGGAAGGAATATGGCGTGCTCTTAAAGAATTAACTTACTGAACTCGTTCACTTTCTCCCAGTCTTTTCATTAGGCGACTGAGAAAATTAAACTGATTCTTTGTGTCTCCAGCCAAATACACTAGTGGAACATTATGTAGGCTAACAGGGAAGAAATGAAACAGTGACTTTTCAAATCCTCTTCTCATTAGGTTAACAAAATGTTTCATTATTATTCTTTCTCAAGGAGTGATGTTAATATATAAATATGACTTTGTATTTTCTGCTCCATATAAAACAGATTAAACTGCAAAAGAACATCTCATTTGTAGAGGTACTTAAGCAATATATTTTTTAAAGGCTGTAGGCTTCTAGTGCTGCTTAATGACCACCACACGGCCTATGTCTTAATGGAATGTTTCATTCCTATTTCCTTGGTCTGTCGAGAATAGATTCTTTGCCTGAATGGCTTTTTGAGTTTTTAGTTTGTCATTAGCTGTAGTAATGATATTGCTGAATGATGTTGGTGCCATATGCCTCTCCTGACCTTGTAAGAAGTTACAAGGTCATCTGCAACTTTACAAGAAACGAAGTCACCGGAACGTCTCCTGTGTGTGAGATATTTATTCTCTTCAATATGTGAAATAAGCTGAGCGAAACTCTTACATCCAATGGTTAAAATACATTTTTGACGCAAAAATAATATACCGGGAACCTAAGTTTGATGAGTGAATTTGAAATGCTCCATATTTAGATTGGCTCATCATGGATCATCAAGGTAATGTGTCCACGTGAGTGAAGATTGCTCTTCAGAAATGTTGGGATGGGGGTGATGGAAAACCCCTTTGTGAACCATTCAAAATTGACTGCTGATTTTCCACAAAAATATGTTTCAAGCCTTTTTTTCTTTTTGCAACATTGATTATGGACGCCTATGGCTTTTGAGAGTAGGGGGAGAGAGAGTAAGGTAAGGAGAGGAGCACAAAGAGTAGAGTACCAATTGACATATACTATTACCTCCCAAAATATTACTCTCTACAGCAGAGTTTTAATGAAAATATTGTCAGAGTTTGGGTCAGTAGCTGCTGTCCATATTCTGTAACTGTTATTACATTTAATTCTATTTTATTAATTCTAGGGCACAGGACGATAATAATACAAATATCTAAATATTCATATTTAGTAAAATAAATATATTCTATTGAAACATTTGCTATACAACAAATTAAATGTGTGTACACTGAAATACAGTATTGCCCCCCCCCCTCCCCATTAGATATTTGATTTCTAGGGGTGTACCGAGTACCCGGAATTACCCGGAACATTTCCAGGTACCTGCACATTACCCGGACCTGGCAGGTGAGAAGTGGGCCCGGCGCTGGGTAATGTCAGGGTAGATGAAAATAATCTTATTACTTACCTTTCTTACCTTTCTGCCAGCGACGGACGACATCTAGGAACAGCAGCCGCGGTCCTGTGGCGGTGGCAGCATCAGAAGTGTCTTCAGCCGGCGTGGGACAGCAGGAATCCATTACACAGCACCGCAGGAGCGGAGGCGCACAGTTGGGGCGGGCGGGAGCGGAGGCGCACTGTTGGGGCGGGCGGGAGTGGAGGCGCACTGTTGGGGCGGGTGGGAGCGGAGGCGCACTGTTGGGGCGGGCGGGAGTGGAGGCGCACTGTTGGGGCGGGCGGGAGCGGAGGCGCGCTGTTGGGGCGGGCGGGAGTGGAGGCGCGCTGTTGGGGCGGGTGGGAGTGGAGGCGCGCTGTTGGGGCGGGCGGGAGTGGAGGCGCGCTGTTGGGGCGGGCGGGAGTGGAGGCGCGCTGTTGGGGCGGGCGGGAGTGGAGGCGCGCTGTTGGGGCGGGCGGGAGCGGAGGCACACTGTTGGGGCGGGCGGGAGTGGAGGCGCACTGTTGGGGCGGGCGGGAGCGGAGGCGCACTGTTGGGGCGGGCGGGAGTGGAGGCGCGCTGTTGGGGCGGGCGGGAGTGGAGGCGAGCTGTTGGGGCGGGCGGGAGTGGAGGCGCGCTGTTGGGGCGGGCGGGAGTGGAGGCGCGCTGTTGGGGCGGGCGGGAGCGGAGGCACACTGCTGGGGCGGGCGGGAGTGGAGGCACACTGCTGGGGCGGGCGGGAGTGGAGGCACACTGCTGGGGCGGGCGGGAGTGGAGGCGCGCTGTTGGGGCGGGCGGGAGTGGAGGCGCGCTGTTGGGGCGGGCGGGAGTGGAGGCGCACTGTTGGGGCGGGCGGGAGTGGAGGCGCGCTGTTGGGGCGGGTGTCACGTGGTTCCCCGATGGCTCACACTGCTTACCTGCTGCGGTGCTGTGGAATGAATTCCTGCTGTCCCACGTTGGCTGAAGACACTTCCGATGCTGCCACCGCCACAGGACCTCTGCTGCTGTTATTAGATGTCGCCGCCACCCTGCAGGTAAGTGCCGAACCGGATAACAGGGTACCAGGCAGGGTAGAACCATTGATTTTGGCCGGGTACCCGTTACCCGTTTTTTTTTTTAAAAAAAGCTACCCGGTACAACACTATTGATTTCCATAAAACTCTTTCAATATAGTTTGTCCATTGAACAATGTCTTTTAATTGGGTTTGTTGAAAGTTTTTAAAGAAGATAGACATAGCTAGATTCATCAAGACAAGTTTTTATTTCTGTTAAAAAGTTGAAGTTGTAGAGCTGTAATGTACCTAGCGTTGCCAAAAAAAAAAATGCTTGCCCAGCTTGAACTTCAATCTTAATGACTGCTCTAAGACTACTGAAGAATTAGCAGTCATGGCCTTCCTGAAAGCAACCAACGATTACACAGCAGTACTTACCAATTTTGTGTTCTGAAGTGCACAAGCAAGTGCTTATTACAGAACATATAACAGCAATACAGGAATACATTGTGCATTTTAATAACGTGTACCATGTCCAAAATGTACTTTAGTTATAGTACCCTCTTATTTCCTAGGATATTTAGACCTCTTTGATAACCTATAAATAAAGTTTGTCAGCAGAATGTGGCATTCCAATTTGGTTCACAGCTCCAGAAAATCTCGTGCGAACGTTCAATGACTTGGGAAGAAAGAGCTGGCTACTTAAAATCAAGTTTGCTGGCTTCCCAATAATGTTTCCATAACTCCATAAAATAAAGTAAGTTAGAAAATACATACAGTACATCTGTACTGGAACCTGGTAGCCATAAACCATCGTCTAGTGGCAAAGGGTCTCAACACCAGTCTTCCCCCCAAACAGGTCAGGTTTTCAAGATATCCCTGCTTCAGCACAGGTGGCTCAGTCTTTAACACACACACACACACACACACACACACACACACACACACACACACACACACACACACACACACACACACACACACACACACACACACACACACACACACACACACACACACACACACACACACACACACACACACACACACACAGAGTTTGGATAATATACTGTAATCAGTATGAAGAATTCAGTTCTTTTAAATAATGTTCTTTTACGGAAAATGGGAGAACCTGGAAACAATAACCAAACCTTAATTGACTGCTGGAAAGACGAGGTTTCTTGGCCATTAGAGATGTGCAAAACCTTTGCATAAAGTCACGAACCATGGGAAATATGCCCTTTTTGTGTTGTGTTAGAAAACAGTGTCACAGCTCGCTATAGATTCACCAAGCATTAAGTCAAAGTGCATTGCAACTTCATTTAATAAGCTAATTTATGAAATTCTCTAAAATTGTTAGATTTGCAAAATGTCCTAAAACCGCTAGATTCATTTAATGCTGAGCTTATAGCGCATACATACCATGTTTCGTCTGGTGATAGTGTGCTAAAAATGTCCAAGATCGCACAATCTAAGACTACTTTCGCCGTTTTATTAGTCCTATCAGGCTTAGTATAATGTTTCACATACTGTACAGTAGAATCAAATGTCGAACAAAAATGCTTCTGAACAAACGTTACGATCCGGAAAGACCTTTATGAGCAAGAATATGTTGAAAATAAATTGCTGTTTATATACACAGAATATATTTGGGGGGCTATGTTTCAAGGGGACAACCTAAAACGTTCAGCATATTTATCAAAGTAAAATATCTACAGGCATACCCCGCTTTAAGGACACTCACTTTAAGTACACTCGCGAGTAAGTACATATCGCCCAATAGTCAAATGGCAGCTCACGCATGCGCCTGTCAGTATGTCCTGAACAGCAATACCGGCTCCCTACCTGTACCAAAGCTGTGCGCAAGCGGGGAGACTATAGAGTCTGTTACAAATGCGTTATTTACATCAGTTATGCACGTATAGGACGATTGCAGTACAGTACATGCATGATAAGTGGGAAAAAGGTAGTGCTTCACTTTAAGTACATTTTCGCTTTACATACATGCTCCGGTCCCATTGCGTACGTTAATGCGGAGTATGCCTGTAATTGTGCCACAGATTGAGCCACTTGTGCTGAAGCAGGGACATCCCTAATACCTTGCCTGTTGGTGGCTCTTGAGGACTGGATTTGGCCACCCCTGATCTACATGATAAGCCCTTTGATTTCCTCAGCTGGATCTGTTATCTTTTTACTTTGACTTGTTTTATAAATACAGCACAAAGAAAACATGTACAGAAACAAGCTTTATCTGCATCCGCCTTCATCCGCAAGATTACAAAACATCTTTATTTTTTGGGTAATGGATATTTCTTGTTCTAATGATAGGATAAGAACGCTGACAGAAAATTAGAAGGTAACAGATTACTACAAGTACCGCTTTGCTACAAGAGGAATTCGCCATAAAAGTAAGGTAATAATAATGTTCATTGTTATGCTTCTATTTAGGATGGTAAAGAGGGGGGACATCATTGGGCCATAGATAGTACGCAGTACAGGCCCCTTACAGCTTGTTCTCTTGGATGGGCCATTAGCTGTCTGAAAGCTTGTTAAGGGGTTTTATCGTTTAGCACTGCTTACCAAATATGGCCCATTGTGCCCCCAAGCCAAATCCAACCGGTACAGTAGCATGTCATGTGTCCAAGTGAGTCAGACACGCTGTAAGTTTCTAACCATGTAAGAAACATTTGACAACCTAATTCCATGCAAAGTGCGTTTTATGTTTGTGCTCATAATATTTGTCAGGGCTCTGTTCTAAAGTTACTATATTCCACTTTACACAATAAAAACTCTGCTCAGTACCAAAAGTCCGAGAACATGCCAAGGCTTTATGTGGCACTCGATGCCTACAACATCTATTATTTACACTGCTACCCTTATTGTATCATTCAGAACTTTGTAACAAGAAATGTACTATCTGTACTAGCTCAATAACTTTAGAAGCATAAAAGAACATTCAATTGTCTTTTGACATTCAGTTGAATTGTTGGGATATTCTGTAAGCTTCACGCATTAATAAAAAGGATATTTGGGATTTGTACGAGAACATATTTTTAAATAACATACCTTATAAATGGCATTATTAGCTGTACAAATAAGGAGGTCGTTTTCCGCAGATGGATTCGCCTTCTCGGTTTCAAAGCCTGACATGTATAAGGCAGGGGTAGCTGACTCCTGTCCTCCAGGGCTACCAACAGGTCAGGTTTTCAGGATATACCTTCCTCAGCACATGCGGCTCAGTCTTTGACTGAACCACTGATTGAGCCACCTGTTCTGCAGCAAGGATAGCCTGAAAACCTGACCTGTTGGTAACCTTGGAGGACAGGAGTTGGCCACTCCTGGTACTGTTTATACTTTAAGCCCTGCAGTATCTGCGGGGTTAAGCAGTGGGCAGTTCAGCCTTCTTCCCATATTGGAAGCACTGCAATTAAACAGTTGATGCATGAATGGGTTGAAAATAGTTATTGGATGAGTCATTAAAACTAGAGGATCATTAATGTTTTCAGGTCAATAATGCGGGAGATTCTATCTATTCCAAACAATAGCATCGCTATAGAGAATTGTATTTGTTACACTAGCTCCTAATCAATGATTTCAGTAAAAGTCTTCAAGCTATAAACTCTTCAATTAAATGGTAGATTTATTTTATAACCAACTGCATGGTAATTCTATCCTGTAATTGTTAGAGCAGCAACTTTCTCCAGCAATGTGAACATATTTCTATTGGTGTAAAAAATAATAATATATATCTCGAGCATGCTTACAAACAGAACAATATTCTTACAGTATTGTGGTTTGTGTAGACTGAAGTGTGAACATAAGTCATTCCAGAAAAATTAACTGACTAACTTTTGTAAACAGGAATTATAATGTTATAATGCAATACCATAGCTCAATGCTGTATGGAATAACTGACCATGACCAGGGAGGCTGCAAGGTAGCTCCCCTCTCCCACCCGAACCCACGTAGTGCACTTGTTAGTATACCTGTCCAGGGCTCCAGCACCTGGGTGTAGCTGAACAACAAACAAACGATCAGTCTGCTCCAAGGATGCCTACCGCCTCCGCGTGGGGTGGCCTCCAGCCGGAGCGTCCCACCATAGATAGTCAATCAAAGATGGCAGCCTGGTCTCAGACCACGGGCCTGATGTACCATGTGGTGTCTGTCGCTGTGTCCCTGACGCTTAGCACTACAGGGGCAGTGTCCCTAGCTAGTGGGCCTGTCCCTGTAGCAGTCACAAGCTTTCAGGGGAGTCGGGGCCTAGCTGGGGCCTATGGGGGTCTCTGGCCTAGTGCAGGGGTCACAGACACCCTGCACACTCAACCTCACCCTTCCGTGTCCCAGCTCTGACTGCCTAGTGTGGTTCAGACGTGCCAAATGTATCTCTTTGCCTGCAGGGGATTGCTGCAGCCTGCACTGTGCATGCGCGGCCACAATAAAGATGGCGACGCCCTGTAAAAGGAGCCGACGGCTACTCGATCACCTCCCCAATATGCCCCGCTCTCACGCACCTCCTGGCACCCGATGGACACGCCCGCGGCCCCCGCAGCTACCGGAGGTAAGGGGAAGCCGACGTGGATACCCATATGGAAGACCTGGCCACACAAAAAAGCACAAGTGGGCTAAAGGGCGCATTGTTGCTTGGTTTGTAGACTTTCTCATATTGTACTGGTTATCAAAACCATATAGATATGTGTATCATATTTACAACCATAAAAATGATAGATTTTGCAATGTATGTTGCTCTATATGAGATAGATCAGGGGTGAGCAACTCCATTCCTCAAGGGCCACCAACAGGTCAGGTTTTCAGGATATCCCTGCTTCAGCACAGATGCCTCAATCAGTCCCTGCGTCAGCACATGTTGCTCAATCAGATGCCGTCATTGACTGAACCTCTGATTGAGTACCCAGTGCTGAAGCTGGGATATCCTGAAAACCTGACCTGTTGGCAGCCCTTGAGGATTGGAGCTGCCCACCTTGAGATAGATGCACTCCATGACTGTGAAGGTGCAGCGATGTACTGCACAGTGAAACAAACTAACACTGATATGGAATGCAACAGCAATCCAAACGTCTTAAGGGAGTTAGCTCAGGGATCTCAATGATGGTCTATAGTAGCAATATAGTAGGCCTCATGTGCCTCCTTTTCTGTATTACTTACTGATTCAATTATAAATGTTTCTTTTTTTTTTATAAGGAATGGTCGTAGGAGGATTGAGGTATGGTGCTGAGTAACCTAAATGACAGGTTGAAGGGCCGTGTGTAGGTGAAGCCGGAAGAATTGATTGTGATTGGCAGTGTAGACCCCAACACGTCTAGCTTTCCTATCAACCATAATCAGCAAATCAAGGTATAATAAAAACTTGCACATGAAGAGGTCCTACTGAGGCCAGAGCAATGTGAACTGTAGCTCTCGAGACAGTTCCAATGAAAGCACAGGTAGGAGTGCAATTTCTGCCTGCCACGCACACATCGTGCTTACTTATTATACTGAAGGGTGACACTCGCATGCACCATATAACCATCACCTAAACCAGGGGTGATCTACTCCAGTCCTCAAGCCCCTCCAACAGGTCAGGTTTTAAGGATATACCAGCGTCAGCACAGGTGGCAATCAGTCACTGCTTCAGCACAGGTGGCTCAATCAGTCTTCAACTGAGCCGCTGATTGAGCTACATGTGCTGAAGCTGGGATATCCTTTAAAAATAGAACAGGTAGGCGGTGCACTGCTGCCGTCAGGGTTAAAGGGAATCGAAGTCCACACGCAAAGTGAATGAATAAAAAGGTAGTTTATTAAAGTGCATATACACTAAAAAGGTGCTACAGAGCGAACACTGACGCGTTTCGTCCCTGCCTGGGACTTTGTCAGAGTGGGATATCCTTTAAACCTGACCTGTTGGACGGTCTTGAGGAGTGGAGTTGAGCCCCCCTTGGCCTAAACTAAGTTTAATTCGCATTTATTCAGACCATCAGAGATTAATAATATCCTATGCTAGGTTGTAGTGCATTTCACTGGCCTATTGCAACAGGTGATGAAATAATCCCCAATCCATCTGACTACTTTTATTTTCTAAAAAGCCTCCGTCCTTTGCCCCATTTTGAATTATATTGAGAATTTTTTTTTTAAAAAGCCCATCGTTATTGCACCGCACCATAATGAGGGCAGTCCCTGTGCAACAGGTGCCAGCGCACACCCGTCTCCTGCACAGAAACCTCGAGGGAAAATGTAGGATGAATATCTGATATTCACATTTAAAAGATATTCTAAAAATGCGATCATTTTACTGAGGATATGATCCCTACGACATGGATGTGGTTCAAAAGGGTTCCGAGTTCAGAATACTGCGGTTCAGAGTCCAGAATACTGCGGTTCCGAGTTCAGAATACCACGGTTCCGAGTTCAGAATACTGCGGTTCCGAGTTCAGAATACTGCGGTTCAGAGTCCAGAATACTGCGGTTCAGAATACTGAGGTTCCGAGTCCAGAATACTGCGGTTCCTAGTTCAGAAAACTGCGGTTACGAGTTCAGAATACCGCGGTTCCGAGTTCAGAATACCGCGGTTCCGAGTTCAGAATACCGCGGTTCCGAGTTCAGAATACTGCGGTTCCGAGTTCAGAATACCGCTGTTCCGAGTTCAGAATACCGCGGTTCCGAGTTCAGAATACCGCGGTTCCGAGTTCAGAATACTGCGGTTCAGAGTCCAGAATACTGCGGTTCAGAATACTGAGGTTCCGAGTCCAGAATACCGCGGTTCCGAGTTCAGAATACCGCGGTTCCGAGTTCAGAATACCGCGGTTCCGAGTTCAGAATACCGCGGTTCCGAGTTCAGAATACAGCTGTTACAAGTTCAGAATACCGCGGTCCCGAGTTCAGAATACTGCGGTTCAGAGTCCAGAATACTGCGGTTCAGAATACTGAGGTTCCGAGTCCAGAATACCGCGGTTCCGAGTTCAGAATACCGCGGTTCCGAGTTCAGAATACCGCGGTTCCGAGTTCAGAATACTGCGGTTCAGAGTCCAGAATACGGCGGTTCCGAGTTCAGAATACCGCGGTTCCGAGTTCAGAATACCGCTGTTCCGAGTTCAGAATACTGCGGTTCAGAGTCCAGAATACCGCGGTTCCGAGTTCAGAATACCGCGGTTCCGAGTTCAGAATACCGCGGTTCCGAGTTCAGAATACCGCTGTTCCGAGTTCAGAGTACCGCTGTTCCGAGTTCAGAATACCGCTGTTCCTAGTTCAGAATAGTGAGGTTCCGAGTCAAGAATACCGCGGTTCCTAGTTCAGAATACCGCGGTTCCGAGTTCAGAATACTGCGGTTCCGAGTTCAGAATACAGCGGTTCCGAGTTCAGAATACGGCGGTTCCGAGTTCAGAATACCGCGGTTCCGAGTTCAGAATACCGCGGTTCTGAGTTCAGAATACAGCGGTTCCGAGTTCAGAATACCGCGGTTCCGAGTTCAGAATACCGCGGTTCCGAGTTCAGAATACTGCGGTTCCGAGTTCAGAATACGGCGGTTCCGAGTTCAGAATACGGCGGTTCCGAGTTCAGAATACCGCGGTTCTGAGTTCAGAATACCGCGGTTCCGAGTTCAGAATACAGCGGTTCCGAGTTCAGAATACCGCGGTTCCGAGTTCAGAATACCGCGGTTCCGAGTTCAGAATACTGCGGTTCAGAGTCCAGAATACTGCGGTTCCGAGTTCAGAATATCTTTCTGTATATTAATAATTAAACCATGCACTGGAATCATTGGTACCTATAAGGGTACTTGTGGTGGGCTTATGCCTTCAGTTATTTAATGAGGCAGAGCTGAAAAAGCAGTATTTTATATAAATAAAACATCATTTCCAAAAGGCCGAGACCAAGTGGTTTACGCGCAGAACCTCCCTGCTTAGCGAAATCACTTCTAACATGCGTTAAAATCACATCCCAGATACGTTTTCACAACCAATTGCTCTTGACAATCATCTCTTGCCAGTGTTTAATGCTATTTTGTTTCTTTGCTATCCTGTGATTACTCACTACCTTTCTGTCCAACGTGACTCATTTATGTAATTCAACAATTGATCCAGAGGCAGCTGGCAGAAGTTCTTTGCTGAAAAATGTTCCTTTCTTTGTAGATCTGTGAATCTCTGATTAGAAATCAAAAAGCTGCATTTTTTATGTTAATAACATTTTTGTAGGCCCAACACATCCTTCATTTAATCTTTGCAAGGGAATAGTTGATGAGAACACATTTCCAATCCCTATGACATTTTGATTGTTGCACATTTGTTTCACTGTAGCACAGAGCCAAAACAATACAACAATATAATTTGACAACAGATCTGATCTGACATTCATGGCTGCCAAATCATATTGGTGATTATGTTTCCTAAATTAGAAACCACCTGCGTGTTTATGGTGTGGAAGGATTAATTTGCCCACCTGGATGTAGCATGTTAACACACAGAAAAATTCCATTGCTTCCTTTTGGCAAGTATTATTATATTTTATACAATGTATTTGTACAAGATGATTTATTCATTAATTGAGATGTGATTATTTTTTTCCTGCATGTGTAAAAGTGACATGCTGTTTTTAACAGTCATATTAAACTGTATTTGGAATAAATGGTGTATAATATTTGTAGAATTGGCTTCTACTTTATGGCAATAGCGGTTATTCAACAAATGGCCAGGGCACTGTACATGATGGCCATTTGTCCATTTTCTTTGGGCCGTCCACGATTTGCTCTCCACGGGACTTCAATGATGGTGTAGACCCATCCCCTTCTCTTTCTCTTATTCACCCCCCCCTTCCCCTTTACATCCAGTCCGGCGACCAGAACCCGGAAGGGATCCCACGATCGTTTCAAAGAGTGGTCAGGAGATCCATCAATGCCGGGGGGCCGGTGGCCACTGAGGTGGCAGGACCATCGGCCACTGAAGGGGTTAAACAGAGTGCGCCGATCGGGGCAGAAAACTCCCATTGAAGTCAATAACCCCTATAAAGGTATCTGTATCACAAGGACACCTAGCACAGTTCAGTAAGCAGATTTGTAATGATCAATAGCCTTTCCTGCTCCTCTGCTTAGGGTTTCCAGGTGTCCCATATTGAACTGGACCATCCTGTAATTAGACACTGCCCAGTAAAACACTAAAGGTAATACTGGACATGTATGTGTATACCGGTATTAACTCTCTGGACATAGTCACCTGGCCGGCTTGGGGGGCATGGGATTTCCCTCAGCAGGGAGAGAGCAGGGCTGTTGCTAGTGGGCTGGGCAGCTTCCTCCCTCCTGATTGGCTGCTGGGTAATGCAGCCAATCAGGAGGAGGTGTTTGGAGCCAGGGGGCACGGCCAAGGAGAGGAGGAAACAGCATGGAGTGGGGAGAGAAGTGTCTGTGCGTCTTGAGCACGTCACACCTTTCACCATTGTGTCCAGTATTTTTGGAGGTCACCTGGCAACCCTACTTCTGCTCTTTCATGCTGCCAAAACATTTGTGGACTTCCTGACTAAACATCCCAGCAAATCACAGCACATATTCCCTGGGAGTAAAAAATACATACAGTATGCACACAATTGCAAGGACAACATTATCTCAAACATTGATCCCAGACCAGTAAGTATTGAGCAACAGACCCTTCTAAAATGTGCATTCTTTGACCTCTCCACCATCTTCTCTTATTCTTTGTTCCTGTTCAGAGAGGTCTCTACATTTGGAATAATAAAAAAAATACTGTGTTACAGGGTGCGATTCTGCAGTTCTTGCTTTCTGCACTTCTAACATCAGTCAGTAGGAACCAGCATATAATGTAAATCTAGGCTTCATGCAACAAAACATATACATTGAGAAGGCATGGTACTGCAAGGTCTACAACCGGAATCAGTCTACTGAACATACTGATGCATTACAGACACCTTAACAGTGAACAGGGTAATAGCAGAATTCTTTTAACTCTGTAAACTTTTATTTGTTCTCAGCAGTAGTAAAACAGAAAAAAAAACTGGCAACCACATTTGTAATTAGGTGCATTAAAAAAAATAGAAGACAGCTGAACTCTATTAAAGCATCATTATATCGTTTCTGGTTCATGATTTTTTTACCCTTGGTTTGGGTAACAGCTCCTGATGATAATAAGTTGAGTTCTAACTGCATTCACAACATGATCATGCTGTGTACGTTGGAAAATGCTCCTTGCCTGCCTGCCTATTTTGCTGGCTATATTACCCAACAGGAGCACAAATGATTTAAAGCCCAGATGCTGAGCAATTTGAGATGCAGAAGCTCCCTACAGTGAAGCAATTATTGCCTTGGAGGGTCTTATTATCATCATCATGCATTGAATTCTGTAAAGAGTAAACAAGTATTTACTGCCATGTATTTACCTAACTCAGAACACAAATTTCAGACAAGATAGTTTTCTCTTACTAAGTTTGATCCATTTTCCATATCTGTGGTTTTCCCTGTTCATGGATAATCTCTATGAGATATATGTGTGTGTGTGTGTGTGTTTAGCTTTTTTCCCATTAAACAACATGTCTATTAAAACCTTCTAGAGCAGGTGTAGCCAACTCCAGTCCTCAAGGGCTACCGACAGGTCAGATTTTCAGGATATCCCTGCTTCAAGACAGGTGGCTCAGTCTTCGACTGACCTATTGGTAGCCCGTGAGAACTGGAGTTGGCTCCCCTGCTCTAGAGTGTTGTGAAATGTTTATTTTCTATGCACTTGTCCATACAATCCATGATATGGAGATACAATAGTCAATATGTGCACACTGATAAAGAATGAAGCAAAGTTACCAGCTCAGGACAGATGAAAGCTTAGAACTGAGGAAACGGTATACAAATATTTTAATGATACATATTTAGTCAAATATAATTATATTATAAAGGTGAACAAAAGCAATAGTTCAATGCAATAGATTTTAAATAATGGAACTGTTTAGTATAGTTATTTATGCAACATGAAGTAATTGACCAATTGGAAATATATACACATACATATAGATCCATTTAAAAAATGTAATTAAAAAGCCTAGGAGGTATCTATCAATAACTGTTACAGCAGTCAGAGGGTGTCATCCCACTTTTTTCTTATCACTCACTACTTCAGTCTATTTTCCAAGTTGAAATATTTTCATTACAATTAATAGCAGTAAATGTTATGACATGAACTCTTATCCTGACTTAAAAGGTTGCCTACATGCACAGACTGCAGAATATTCTTAAACCCCATCACTGACAACATGCAGAGTATTCAGAATTCTGCACATGGAATATATGTTACATCTTCTTTTAGGAATTGAAGGGATGGCCAGTTCAATCCTCAATGGCCAACAATAGCTCTGGTTTTCAGAATATCCCTGCTTCAGCACAGGTGGCTCAGTAATTCTACTGTATCTTGCTGGGTTAGGGAACAGCAGGGTAAACAGATTTTCAATGACAGTAGCTTCATTATTTTTTAATCATCCACTTAACATGGGCTGTTGGCTTGTTCTACAACAAAATATTTAGTTCTGTGTAATAATTACATTTCTTAACTTTGTATCAATGTTATTGCAAATTAATACTTTATGTTCCCGCTTAATAAACATCATATGTGTTTGAAATAATTTAGCAATTCCGCATTTGCTGCTTTTTAAAACTGTTAATTCCTTTATCTCATTTTTTAAATACATCATTAATAAAATGAATATATAGTGATTGTTATTACTATAATTTACTAACATTTAGTCTGACCAGAATTTTCAAGTTTGAGCATTACTCAAGTAGGCAGAAACTTGCAAATTGTAAGTTGTGAAGGTTAGAGTTACAAATTACAAGAAGTAATGTCTAAATAAAGTTAAAGTTTATATCATTTATGGCTAAAAGGAAATAACTAAATAAGGTATGTGGGGGTAATTCTTTGCTTAATGGTGCATTCATATTTAATTGGTTGCTTACAAACTCAAAGATATACAGTATGCATGCAGTTTATTTAGAAAACAATATGATGAAGCTCTGGTTAAAGTAATTCACATTTTGCTATTCAGCCTCAAGCGAATTGGAAACCAGACACAGAGGTGTGACCTCTGGAAACCAGACACAGAGATGTGACCTCCGGAAACCACACACACAGGTGTGACCTCCAGAAAACAGACACAGAGGTGTGACCTCCGGAAACCAGACACAGAGGTGTGACCTCCGAAAACCAGACACAGAGGTGTGACCTTTGGAAACCAGACACAGAGGTGTGACCTTCGGAAACCAGACACAGAGGTGTGACCTCCGGAAACCAGACACAGAGGTGTGACCTCCGGAAACCAGACACAGAGGTGTGACCTCCGGAAACCAGACACAGATGTGTGACCTTCGCAAACCAGACACAGAGGTGTGACCTCCGGAAACCAGACACAGATGTGTGACCTTCACAAACCAGACACAGAGGTGTGACCTACGGAAACCAGGCACAGAGGTGTGACCTCTGGAAATCACACACAGGGGTGTGACCTACGGAAACCAGGCACAGAGGTGTGACCTCCGGAAACCAAACACATGAAGTGTGGCCTCCGGAAACCAGGCACAGAGGTGTGACCTCCGGAAACCAGGCACAGAAGTGTGACCTCCGGAAACCAGGCACAGAGGTGTGACCTCCGGAAACCAGAAAAACAATAAAGGTAGTGCTAATTTCTAGAAAGGAAAGGCTAGCTGCCTATGATATAACTCTGACCCCAGGTCAGACAGATAGAATGGAAAGAGTGTTATATCCCTGGCGCTCGGCACTTATATCAAACTATATATAAAGGATATATACAACCAGATCCAGATGATTATGGCAGATCCAATGAAGTGCTCCACGTGTAGATGGTTAAACATGGAATGACAATAGAAAAAATAACATAGAGTAATCCTGTATAATAACCAAAACAGATAGATACAAACACACAAAAACACAATACAGACAACAAATGCTGAGAACAAACAGTTGACTGATATTAATAAAATGACATTTAATAAAACACATTAATAAACACAAATGATGTAAAGATTAAGAATGAATAGGTCCCATTAATACACTCTGACTGTGGCTGGAATACCCGCTTACCAGAAGCAAGAAGGTATCAGGCAGTTGATAATTAAAGAGTATCCCCTCTCATCATGGCCGGTCAGCTCCAAGCGGTCACACGCTGCAGCCGGATCTGCAGCTGCGACTGCGCATGTGCAGGCTGCTCGGGAGATGGAGGTTGGAGCCACAGATCTGCAGAAGTCTGTCCCTGTGAGAGCAGGGGAGTACCCCGCCCGGAGGCAGAGGCCGACTTGCAGCGTGTGACCGCTTGGAGCTGACCGGCCATGATGAGAGGGGATACTGTTTAATTATCCACTGCCTGATACCTTCTTGCTTCTGGTAAGCGGGTATTCCAGCCACAGTCAGAGTGTATTAATGGGACCTATTCATTCTTAATCTTTACATCATTTGTGGTTATTAATGTGTTTTATTAAATGTCATTTTATTAATATCAGTCAACTGTTTGTTCTCAGCATTTGCTGTCTGTATTGTGTTTTTGTGTGTTTGTATCTATCTGTTTTGGTTATTATACAGGATTACTCTATGTTATTTTTTCTATTGTCATTCCATGTTTAACCATCTACACGTGGAGCACTTCATTGGATCTGCCATAACCGTCTAATCTGGTTGTATATATCCTTTATATATAGTTTGATATAAGTGCCGAGCGCCAGGGATATAACACTCTTTCCGACCTCCGGAAACCAGACACAGAGCTGTGACCGCCGGAAAGCAGACACAGAGGTGTGACCTCCGGAAACCAGACATGGAGGTGTGACCTCTGGAAACCAGGCACAGAGGTGTGACCTCCGGAAAGCAGACCCAGAGGTGTGACCTCCGGAACCAGACCCAGAGGTGTGACCTCCGGAAATACTGTTAGTATCCAGAACATCTTCAGATCTTAAATCAACATATCCAAAGTCTGCATAATACAGTACAGACTGCTACTGACAAATCATAAGCTGCATCAAATTGTCAGGTGCAACTGCAGTCTCCACGCTAACTGCCTGAGCAATAAATAACTAATCTGAAGGTCATAGCTATCATACATGTACTTGAGAGACCAAAATACCTTCAGTACAGATCCTCTATACCAGTCCATCACTGAACTCTAGATCAGGGGTGATCAACTCCAGTCCTCAAGCCCCCCCCCCTCATGTGAGGTTTTCTGGATATCCCAGCTTCGGCACTGGTGGCTCATTCAGAGACGCACGGATGGATTGAGCCACCTGTGCTGAAGTAGGGATATCCAGAAAACCTGACCCGTGGGGGGTGGGGGGGCATGAGGACTGGAGTTGAGAACCCCTTCTCCAGATGATGAAATGTTGCCATGTAGAGCATTCCCTTGAAGAATTTGGGGGAATTATCTTGTCTCTTGGTTGATTTTTCTTTCACTCTATTCCTGATGTGTCTAAGTCCTACTTACAGAAGGAAACATGGAAACTGTATTGTTTTACTAATATTTGACTGCGCTTACTGTCTCAGTAACGTGATGAACCAGCAATCTATACATCCCGTACACCTTCATCTAGTTCCCAACTCCAGTCCTCCAGTCGCCCTAACTGTCCAGGTTTTAAGAATACCCTCACAGTAGCACAGGTGTCGCAATCATTAAGACCAAATCACCTGTGCTCAAGCAGGGATATCCTTAAAACCTGGACTGTTAGGAGTCTTTGAGGACTGGAGTTGTTGAGAACCTCTGTTCTTATGCATTTTACTTTATATGTTAACCCCTTTTTGTGTTTACATTTTATTGCTCAGTTCTTCATTGTACTGGGAAGGGAAAATAAAGACACGTGCAGTGTTTTTTGGGGGTAATATTTGGCCCCAGTTACAAATCTATTTTTACTATTCCATTGTGCTAGGTCAGGGGTGACCAACTCCAGTTCTCAAGTCACCAACAGGCCAGCTATTAGGGATATCCCTGCTTCAGCACAGGTGGCCCAATCTGTGGCTCACTCATTATGGCTGAGAACTGACTGAGCCACTAATTGGGACACCTGTGCTGAAGCAGGGCTATCCTTAAAACCCGACCTGTTGGTGGCCCTTGAAGACAGAAGTTGGCCACCCCTGTGCTAGGCTAATTAACCAATACGTTAAGACAACGGGTGAAAACATATGGTCTTTGATATTTAATAAATGCATTACGAGATGTCCACCACTTAATATTCCAAATCTGACTCCAGAGTATAAATTAATAAGCGTTAGGCTTTTTCTAACGAGGATTTTCCCTTTTAAAACCAGAATGAGTTATCAAAAGGGACCTGGCAGATTTTCAAAGACATTATCTGACCTTCCAGTATTCTGGCCGGCATTAAATTTTAACAAGCTGCAATATATCTGGAAGGTCTATTAGAATTCTTCAGCATCTTATCTATTCTTTTTTTTTCTTCTCAAACTACTGAAGCAGAAAAAGGGAAGGTATCCAGTATAATAAGGACATATTTATATTATGCAAATGACATAAAACATATTCTCATTCTACTTGATAAACCTAACACATTGCATTTTTAAATTAATACTAGATTGGAAATTTCCAATATTTACTGTGACATTCATTTATATTCATTTTTTTTTTTTTTTTTTTTTATTCAACGGTTGGAAAATCTTCTTAAAATTAACCTAATAGCCAGTGCAAGAAAGTTTACAAAGGTTACAATTAAAAGAATAATTTTGACACACAGTTATCCAAAAACAAAGTTGGGTCAGAAATGGGGCCTGGGGTATTGTTATTTATTTGGATGTAGTGTCCTTGCACTAGATATACACCGTGGTACGGGAGAACATATATTCCTTATTGAATGCAAAAAGAATAACAGAAATATATATATCTGCACACTGTATATCAAATACACAACAGTGGTTTTATAACAAAAATATTTTACCAAGCATTAATGTATCTCGCACCCCATATATTATTAGATAAGAAAATCCTCACTGCCAAATGATATTGCAACGTAATAATTATTCAGTGTAAACGTGTTTAAAGAAATATTAATGATTATTCTTCTATAACAATAACAACTTTATTTCATGTAGTGCTTTTTTCCCAACGGGACTCTTCACAATGATAATTTTGGATTGTAACAGAAACAATCCTTGCCCAGAGGAGCTCACAATCTATGTTTTTTTGTGCCTAAGACAACAGGGAGATATAAAGTGACTTGCCCAAGGTCACAAGGAGATGACACTAGGATAATGAACCAGGTTCTCCCTGATTCACACTCTGTGTCATTGTGATCAGAGTCAGTGTCTTTACTCACTGAGCCGCTCCTGCAGCCCTTACTGATATTGATATTGACAGTAACACTCAACACAGCAGAATTTGTAGCCAATAAAACCCAGTTCTAGTACAGTATTTGCAGAGGTGTTTTTTTTTTTTTTTTAAAACAAATTGCTTTGCATGATTAACCCCCGATTGGTCCAAACTGAGCTCCTTATCTGAATAGTCTCTTGACCATGATTTGACTTGCTCACATGAAGGATACACAGGAGCCGTACTGAATGAAACCCTGAAGATTAGTAAACTGCTCAGAACTTGGGCTGGTCCTTTACAGTTTGTTGGCGAGTGGCGGGTGCGTTATGGGTTGGAAGAAAAGAGCACAGTACGCTTTATTTTTATAGACCGCACAACGATTTTCGCATGACTTCAGTACTGCAAGTATTTAAGTAGCTTTCAGTGATCTCATAGTTATTCCCATGTACACATGAGGTTATATGCAGCTGGCATACAATCACCTCTTGAGTGTTAACTCCACACAGCCACAATATTGCACCCCATCATATGTTTTGATACAGGGTACAATAGCTGATGGGATATTTACCTTCCATTTACATGTGACTTACGGAGGGGGAGCTTCTCTGAGCTCTGATCCCCTCAGCTGTTTTTTATTGCTTTATCACGTACTGCTGTTGCATCTCAGATTTTGACTCACCATAGGCTGATAGTACTTTCATGAGCCGCCTATCTGTTTTTCATCTACAGTGATCAATGGACACCATATGTTCAATTTACTTACTCTAAGTACGGACATCTCTGCTATATTCCTGTAATATAGATTCTATTGATACTATTGTAGAGTGGTCGTGGGAGCTTGCTTAGGAGCTCTCTTCCTCCTAGTAGGCTCAAACATCTATTTTTGTCAGGCTACCCAGCCCTTTTCTCCTTACCCTATTGTAGGGGATAGTTACATCAGTACTGTATTTGAGCATCCATTTTTGAAGTTCCATTTTTGCTCTAAGGAGTTTTTAACACGCTCCATTTTAGTTTTATATATTACCATTAAAATTGTTTTAAAATCTATTCCATCATATCATTACACTATTGGATGTTCTGAGCGCTGTGCTTTCTCTTGTTTTGGTTATACTATACTATTGTACCATGTAGTGTGATCTAGTGCTGTCGTACAGCGGACTTTACTGTCCTACTGTTTCCAGAATGCTGTGATCTGACACCTTGTTGCCATTGCAAAATGAGCAACTAACTTACACTCGACCCTAGATAAGTCTTTCATTGGTCTGTTTAATAGGAATAGCCACGGGTCTAAAGGAATTGTGAGGCCCAACATCCTCTTTAACCAATCTCTAATTTGTTCCCAATGGGGCACCAACTTAGGGTATGAGCACAGTATATGTAACAAATCTGCCTGTACTCCACTTTGTTTTGGGCACAATGGTGGGTAACCTGGAACACATTTTGATTATTTCAGTGGGGTGAGATAACATCTCATTAAAACTTTATATGCGTTCTCCCTTAACGACGTGCAAATCGAGCTCTTAGCTGCTGCCGCGAAAATCGCATCTCCATCCTCTTCTTCTGGCACCTCTCCCAGGTCCGCTTCCACTGGGAAATATACTGTAACTTTTTAGCATACACCAGACCAGAACAGGTTACTTCCTTATACATGAGAGTCCACTTGTGTCTGTTTCTAAAATACAGAGCTTTTTGAAATTGGTTAATGGTGGGTGGGCCGAGAATTTGTTATAAAATGCACATATCTGGAAGTATCTAAAAAATTCTGAATGTGGAATGTCCTTTTCTGACTTAATTTGTTCAAAAGTTTTAATAATGATTCTGTCCTCCAGATCTTTGAGCTAGTAAACCCACTCTGTTTCCAAATACCGAAATCTTTGATATTCAGGTCTGGAACGAAATCCCAGTTGTCAATTAAGGGGGACATGAGATCATTTTTGGTGGTCAGAGAGCATCTGAATTTAGTCGACTCCCAGACTGCTAACGAGTTATCATTGAGGATAGCGGCTCTCTGATAAATTTTACTATCTGATTTGGGGACCAAATTAAATTGTGCAGCTCCAGTGGCGCACACACTTCCTTTTCCAATGCCCCCCAGCGTTTAAGGCTGGGGTCAATGTGCCATTGGGAGATTTGGCATAATTGGGCACTTTATAATAGGACAACAAACAAGGTACAGCTAGCCCCCCGGCCAATGTTGGCCTATTCAAGATCCTTCCCCTTACTCTCGGTCTTTTGTAATTCCAAATAAACTTTGAGACCAGTGATTGGAGTGATAGTATATCCTACCTTACTAATGGAATTGGTAAGGTCTGAAACAGATAAAGGATACAGAGAAGAAGATTCATCTTGATACAATAGATCTTGCCGACCCAAGATATGTTGTAAGTGGACCAAGTTCCAATATCTTCTCTCAATGTGTCCTGGAACAGGATTACACATTTTCTGTCTCCCTTTGCAGTATTGATTATCCCTGTCTCCCTTGTTCAGCTGCCTGTAATTCCCCCTGTTCCAGCAGCTAGCTGCATGTGTAAAGGCAACAATCTTGCTACATATGTCCCTTACACAGCCTTAGTTGGTTGCCCTGGCAACCTTCCAATCTCCTTAGCTAGAAGGTTGGTTTAGTCCAGCTTGCGCCCCTGCCTTTATACAGTAGCAGTTACTTTTGTCCTTAGACCCTTCCTGCTTATGACAGGAACATGTGCTTTAGATCTAACTTGCTGGCTTAGTGAGTACATGCGTCCAACATTACAGCCCATGCAAAGGCCATCCTTTTTACTGTCCCCCATAACAAAGCACCTTCACATAGAGAAGCACTCTCTCACCACACATTACCATCTGCAAGTACCCTTTATTGTTTTTGACTTCCCCATTAAATTTGAAGAATAAAAAAAGGACTCTGTGTGCTCTCAAAAGGGGATGAGTTAAACCACCGGACTCACTCACATCACACATGTGATCCCGGTTCCAGAAGACAATGCTTGTAGTATTTTGGGGAAATGTGCCTTATATAGAGTTTTATAGTTATTAGTAATATAGACTCCTAAATATTTAATTGCCTTTGGTTGCCATTTAAAATTAAAATGGATCTCTATAAGTTACTCTGTTTCTTTTAGTAAATTAATATTCAAGGCTCTGAATTTGTTTGGTTGATTTTGAAACCAGAGATTCAATGACATTTTTCAAGCAGGCTGAATAGATTAGGCAGAAAGGTGAGTGGTTACGATAGTGTCAAAAATACATCATCCGCATAAAGCGCCACTTTGTAACTCTGGTTATTTACTTGAATTCCTGCTATATCCAGATTGTTCCAAATTTGCACGGCCAGGTGTTCCATGCATAGCGCAAATAAAAGGGGTGATAACGGGCATCCCTGTCTCGTGCCACTCTTAATCGTGAAGCGATCTGATGGGAAGCCCTGATGTATTACTCTAGCAGCCGGATTCGAATATTATAATAATATAATATTATAATAATATAAATACATTTAGAAATTATTATTTAATATAATTAATTATTTAATATAATTAATTATAAAATAAATAAAATAATAATTTATAAATTATACATTATAATTAAAATAAAAATAAAATAATAATTTTACCATACCATGCAGGAATCAAACCCATGATCATTCATACACTGGTAGCGATTCTCTATCTGCTACACCATTTCGCTAAAAAAATAAAAATAAATTGGAGATGGTTTAAAATTGGGAGCCACTCTCAGACTGCATTATAATCGGATCCACATTGTAGCGGATCGCGCTATAATGGGGTTGAGCTGTATATATATATATATACACACACAAACCCCTAACCTAACCTCAAACCGGCAATCCAGTCTCAAGTCTCTGATTGCCTCTTAGCTCTTCAAATATCCTCCTAAACCTGGCCTAATTACCCAGTCGCCAAAGCCCATTGCCTACGTGTGATATTTGGCTCCTCTCTCCCCTTCTCCATTTACATTCATGCTCTTGCTAAAACTTCTCCCTCCGTAATATTGCCAAGATCCACCCTTTGCTAAAATGCTAATAGATGCCCTTATCCTCTCCATGTGGATTAGACTACTACTACCCACTACTAACAAGTCTTGCAGCTTTCTCCTTTGCAATATATCTACAATTCTTCAGCTAGAATCCTTTCACTTCCCCCAGAACAGTGCCTGCTCGTCTCTTTAAATCCCTCTCATGGATACTCATCAAGTTCATCTAGGGTTATTGACCCAGACTGTCCTGTATTTGGACACTGTCCAGTAAAAAAATTAAGGTAGAACTAGACATGCATGTGTCCGGTATTACCTCTCTGGACATAGTGATATGACCGGCTTGGGGGATTGAAGAGGGAGAGAGCAGGACAGTTGTGAGGTGGCTGGACAGCTTTCTCCATCATGATTAGCTGCTTCTGGGTAATGCAACCAATCAGGAGGAGGTGTCAGGTGCCTCAGGAGAGGAAACAGCATGGAGTGGAGAGCGGTGTATGTGTCTCTCAAATATGTGTGTCTTGAACGCGTGTGTCTTGAGTGCGTCGCACTTTTCACCATTGTGTCCAGTATATTTGGAGAAGCCACCTAGTGACCCTAGTTCTGGATCACGTACATAGTTCTCCTTTTAGCTTCAAGGCTCGCCACTCTCCCACCCCTCCCTATATCAGCTCGTTATGCTCCTGCTCATCTCGTACGTTCTGCTCATAATGGTTTCCTTTCCACCACTTCCATCTTCACTGCTCTCTCTCACCTTAAACCTTTTTTTCATCACTGCCCCTTACCTGAGGGCACTTACTCACACTCTGTATACTCCCATATACTCCAAGCACTTTTTTTCCTCCACCTTTCAGTCACACCTAACATCTCGCCTCTTAAAGGAAGCATTTCAATAGCCTGGATTCATGGTTACTGCCCCACATACACCGCAGTTACACTTACCAACTATCATAGTCACTTGTTACCAAATTCTGTGCTACTCCTTAGTTTTCTGTCTCCTAACATACTATTTAGATTGTAAGCTGTCTGGGGCAGGGCTTTCTTTTACTATTGTCTTATTTGTTGCTCTTGTTGTGTTATAGTTCCCTGGGATTTCTTCTTTTTAACGTTTGCAAGACAGTGTGTATCAATATTCACGCACATCTTTAGCACAAAGTATTAAAGTCTTGCTGAACAATAGTAAAGAGACAGAAAAGATTTGGTGAAATGGTTAGGAACATAATTGACAATCAAGAAAGCACGAAGCTTGCAATGGGCTTCCAAAATAAACGCATTCATGCTTAAGGGATTGATCTGAGATAATTGATCAACTTTCATCTAATTGGTTTGCACGAAGATATATTTTTTTTTAATAGAAACCCTTCTTTCTTAATAAGAAAAAAAGAAACAAAAGACAGAGAATCTAAAATCTAAATGCATGATGGTATACATTCCTCGTTTTCCTAATGCTGACCATGACATAGACTTTCAAGAAATTAGAGTTACAGTTGTAATGGTGCTGTGAAAATAATTAGACTGAAAAAGAAAATCCTGTTAGGTGTAATAAAATAGCTAAAATAGGAATGTTATCTTTTTAAACATATGGCTGAATCCCACGCAATCTGTTTGTGTGCAGCAGAGATATGAAAAGCATTGCAAAACAATTTGTTGCACTGCCCACCGCATATCAGGGCTAACCACGATTAATTAATAATATTCTAATGTAATATAATGTTGATAAAATTAGCCTAAAACGGATTTCTTTTTTAAATTCACTGCCTTTGAATGCATTGCCATTAAAGATTATATTAAGGAGTAGGATTTAAGGTCATCAAGCATCACACAGAATCAAAACATGTACAATGGTTTAATTGTGGTGGAATGTGTTATCATTGCAATGAAAGAAGTTTGAAAATAACATCAGATTCTTATTTCCATGTAGCTTCTGCAGTACTTAAATAACACTTGTGTTATCTCTTCACTCATTGTTTTCAATAGCACTACTGTTAAATAATGCGTTAGCACAACACATCGCATTAATGGGTGCACTGACGCTTGCTATATCTGTACCTCTATGAATTTGCATGTTGTTCTTACTGCTGATTGTATACCTACTAGAAATACATGACAATACTATGCCATTGTGAGCATGGTGTACACATTGTTTCTATTAAAGTACAATCTACAAACCTGCATCACTCTACTCTTTCCTAAATCTGTCACAGCATCTCCCCTGCGGAAATCCCTCTCCTGGCTTCCTATAAAATCCCACATCTCGCACTCAATTCTCTTCCTCACTTTTAAAGCTTTACACTCTTCTGCCCCTCCTTACATCTCAGCCCTAATTTCTTGCTATACACCATCCCGACTCTTGCGTTCTGCTCAAGGATGTCTTCTGTCTACCCCCTTTGTATCTAAAGCCCTCTCCCAACTTAAACCTTTCTCACTGACTGCCCCAAAGCTCTAGCATGCCCTTCCCCTCAATACCCGACTAGCACCCTCTCTATCCACCTTTAAGAGCCACCTTAAAACACACCTGCTTAACGAAGCATATGAGTAGCTCCGTGGCTAATACTATACACCTCATACATAAACCTTGACCCCTTGCAGACACACTTACCAGAACGCCCTCCTACGGTCTCTGTATGTTCCTCCTACTAACCAATTAGATTGTAAGCTCTTCGGAGCAGGCACTCCTTTTCTTAAATGTTACTTTTATGTCTTCTCTTTATCTGTTATTTGTATTATTTGTTATTTATATAATTATCACGTGTATTACTGCTGTGAAGCGCTATGTACATTAATGGCGCTATATAAATACATACATTTTAGGACAATGCATTGGCAGGATACAGGGTACAGCAAAACTCTGATTTCAAAAGGTACAGATAATTAGGTTTGCTGAAATATGAATTTCTATGCACACCACTTAAAGTCTACACAATACACTTTGTGGTCATAAAATCCATTAGTGAAAATTGCATTTATGTGTGCTAATATTGAATTCCACAGTATTTTTTGAGCATATTACAAAAATGTCCTTGAATGCAGTATACATTACATTGATACACAATTCCAGAATTGTCTGTATGACATGTTACCACTTTATAACAAGCACACCCATAATACAAAACATTAAACATTTTTATCTAACATTTTTCTAAAATGGCCCTTAATTTTCTGGGCATGGACTCGGGTCAGAAACTTGAGTAATATTGTACTGTAAGAGCTTTTTATGGTATATTTTGCTCACTACATCAGGTAACTCAGGAGACCAATGACTTGGATACCAACAGAAAGTACATTTTTCTCACTCTCGAAGACTGACTTTCAGATCATAACACCTACACAATTGGTTCTCAGGTCATCACTTGGTGAGGGAACAAGAACAACGCTATTGGCTTTTTTTTTTTTTAATGAAAACTGGACCTTACTTCTCAATCATACTGCATGAAATAATACCATGTCTAAGCACTAGTAAAAAAAAGACTGACATTCCATGTGTATTATATTAGGTTTACTTCCATTACACATAGAAACAGACAACATGAGAAATACACTTGTAATAGTTCTCTGTACATAATAAAAAAAAATATATATAAAAAACATTATCTAACCTTTCTAATATCTTTGTTGGACAATATCTTTGTTACCAATAGATATTATTTCAGTCTTTTCTGTCTAAGCCATTCTCGAAAACCTGTAGACTTTCTTTGAAGTATTGCTGAGCTGAACTAATACAGTTCAGCACCTCTTGCAATGCTGATAGAAGTGTTTCATTTGACTTATACATCTTGCAATGCTCCTGTGCTTCTTGAAGTACCGAAAATCGGGTCGTCCTTTCATCCATACGGTATAAAAGGTTTCTAAATGAATTTTTAAAAAAGGGAAAAATTGTAAATGTGAGAAAATATAGACTTACCATGTGCTACATACAGTTTGGTATGTGATGCTTTACAGAATAAACTCTCTAGCAAATTCCTGAGCTCACTTAGTACCTGTACAAGTAACTTTGGGGGATTTACTGCAACAAGAATTCCATTAAAAACATTATTACAAATATAATTTTTTTTTTTTTTTAATTACAAAAAGTGTATGTATGAACATGGATGTTGATGGTTATTGGTAAGAATATGTTTCTCTTTTGAACGCACAAAACACATTTTTCTATTTTGTATAGGAGCTTATTCTGCCCGGTGTTTATAAAAGTATTTTACTGCACTTAATGTCTGGTCCCATTGTGAAATAAAAATTGCTCTCAGAAATTAAATATATATACTGTAGGTGCAGGGCTTATGGTTATTTAAAAAAAAATGTAAGCATAGATTTAGAGAGTTGCCATAACACATTTAAATAATAAGACTTAGCACAATTTATTTTTCATGAGGAAATGCTGTGATCTTATTTGATTACTTCAATGTACGCTTGCTGTCTTGTTTAATCCTTGTTGCAATATTCCATTGTGGACTGGTTTCCCCATTAATGTCATATCAAATGAATGCATTTCTGCACCACTAATAGAAGGTATAGGTATTCAGAGGAAGATGGAATAAGTATAATAAGATAGTGTGCTGAATGGAATAAAGGATATTGAAAACTTGTTTTTCTATGCTCATCCTTTGTCATTACTCACAATTTTGTTTAATTTACTTCATTGTATCACCAATTCAACAGACCTGGTGCCTTCCAGAATAAAATGTCTTGTTGGACAGGTTTCTGCAACTTGAGCATATTTACTGGTCAGAATTAACATTTTCAGCTTCCTTATACAACCATGGCACTATGCAATGGTTAAATCCCCTTTCTTCTTCCAAGATTCAGAAATCGCAGCACCCGTGTCACTTCCAGACATATGGTATTCACATCAACATGACATGCGTTCTAGATGGCGATTTTCTCCTTCTCTGATGACACTGACTAACCTTGTTCTTGACCATACACAAAATATCACATATGTAAGCATATTGTTTTCTAATTACGTTTCCTCACAAGGACTTACGATCGTTTGTCTACCTAACATGTTTTATGAATAACTTCTTACATATTAGGAATTCATGAACACAAACAATAAAAGCGCAAACACAACTCACAATTTATGATAATTAAACTAAAACAAGTGATTCACTCCTCAGTGCTGCTCCTTAGAACTGTCTCTAAAACCGTGTGGTCAAAATGTGAACAGCACAAAAAAAGTGTAAATGAGTGAAGCGATAATAATATTGCAAAATGCAACAGTGAATAAAGTGCTCCAAAAGAAATGAGGGACTCGCAGCAGTTCTAATATAAATACTTCCAATGTGAGATGGGCATGGATGCTGGAAAAACGACATGCTGCATATCTCCTCACAAATAAAACCCAAACAGAACATGGCATAACATGGTTTACTGAAAGGGTTAATGTACAACGGGGGGGGGAGGGGGGAGGGGAGGAGGAAATGAACTCTCACTTTCCCAGGTACAAGAGCACAGTGAGTGTATTAAGAGTGCCCTTTACCCACTCTGACAGTCTGGAATACACAACCAATCTTGGATCCCCTGGCGTTCTTGCTCTGCTCCTTCTCACCGGTGGGATGGCTTCTGCATCACGTGCATCCGCATCATCAGTAAGGAGTCCCGGATTGAGACTTACACTTGGCGGTACGGTGTCCTCAAATGGTCAAATACCAACGTTTCGCCTATCCAATACAGACGGGTTTCACAGGAGTTCTGAAGAAGCCGGCTGTATTGGATAGGCGAAACGTATTGGGATTTGACTCAATACGGGATTCCTCACTGATGACGTGGATGCGTATGATGCAGATTTGCGCTTTTTTTTTGTACTCTTCATATAAGGAATTCAACCTTCTACTCCAAATAGCTATCTTTCAGAAACCTAACTTTCAGAGAGTTTACTTAGCAACAGCTGTCATATAATCTTTTCAGACATACTCTTTTGTTAGGAGGGTTGGAGGGGGGAGGAAGATTAGAATAGAAATTCATACAGCCAGTCATTCTTAAACATTCTTTATTTTTATAGTTCAGAAAACACATTTTATGCCATGGTTTTCCATGATGTTCTTTTTCTTCTACTGTAAATGTGCAGTATTTCTCTTATCTGTCATTTTTAATGCATCTTTGTAAATTGTCTTGCTCTATAAATGTTTAGTTAAAATCCAAAGTGTCGGCAAAGTAAATTCTGTATTGTTGTGTATTGTAATTGGATAGTTTTCCATTGTTTAGCATATGAAATAACTTCTTGTATACATTTGGACCCTAAATAGCCTAGAACAGAAAGTCTACCATCAAATGCACCATGATTGTTACTAGAGATAGGTGAATCTGCCCAAATCTGTTTCCCGGATTTTCTCGCATTTTCCCCCCAAAATCTGTCTTGGTTGGTTGTAATCCGCATGGATTCATCAGAAACTGCCATTGGATACAATCCACTGATGGATTTGTCGAAACCAATCCGCGGATTCGGCAATCTGTTGGCGGATTCTTAAGAATCTGCCACCGGATCGCTGAATCCGCAAATTGGATTCTACAAATCCGTTTGCCGGGTTGCGGAATCCGCGGCGTGTATTGGTAATAATAATTAAAAATCCGCAAAACGCGATTCGCCCTTTTTGAGATTGATCCGCTGAAATTCGTGGACCAAAGGAACCGGCCGATCCACTGAGGATCCAAATTCACCCAAAAATTTGCCCACCTCTAATTGTTACTAGTATTACAATAGAAAATATGTTTTAATTTATGTTTTCGCTATTTCAAAAATAAACGGACCATATGACATTATTTGAGTCAGTCATTATTTCTTGCCCCTCATTTAGGGTGAAATTACTCTGGCATGAATACAATATTGTGATTATGCGTGTGGGTAATGTGCTGAATACACGACCTCTGAATATATCTCCCCATAAACTCCCAAGAATACATTAATCAGGAATTATAACACCACATTCTGTGCAGGCTAGAAAAATACATGTAGTAAATATGTGATCAAAATCCTCATTAGAATTAATTGAAATAACTAGTATGACCTTGTCAACTATAATTATTCAAGAAGTTGTAAATATATGAAGCAGATCTATATGGAAGGTAGATTTGTTTTAAAATGCAGAAGATAAATCAGCTGTTTTAAAGTGTAGTTATATGCAAAAGGCAAAGATGGAAAACTAAAATATATATACTGTGTGTGTGTGTGTGTGTATGTATATATGTATGTATGTATATATATATATATATTGATTAAAATAGAAAAAAAGGAAGAGAAAGCACACCATACAGTATATACAAAATAATAGCTCACAATTGGCAAGTGTATGAGTCATAAATAGTATATAAAAAAGATACTTTACCAAAATCAAAAGGCCAGGGAATGAGACAGCCCTACTGGTAGATCAAAAAAAATGGGTATTTAATTTATACCCATAGGTATCCAATGTTTCTGTGCCCCTTCAACAGAGAGATTCATATACCTGTACAGTTGAGTCTCCTTCCCCGGTCTTTTGATTTTGGTGAAGTATCTTTCTTATATACTATTTGTAATGCCTGCACTTGCCAATTGTGAGCTATTGTTTTGTATATATGATGTGCTTTCACTTCCTCTTTTTCTATTATATATATATATATATATGAAATAAAAGAATCAAGGTGTTGCAATAGCCCAGTCAAAGTCCAGACCTCAACCCGATTGAAATGCTGTGGCAGGACCTTATGAGAGCTGTGCATAAACAAATGCCCACGAACCTCAATGAACTGAAGCAACGTTGTAAAGAAGAATGGGCCAAAATTCCTCCACAACGATGTGAGACTGATAAAGTCATACAGAAAACGATTACTTCAAGTTATTGCTGCTAAAGGTGGTTCTACAAGCTATTGAATCATAAGGTGTACTTAGTTTTTCACACATGGCTTCTCCATTTTGGCTTAATTTTTGTTAAATAAATCATGACACAGTGTAATATGTCATGTGTTGTTGTTCCTATGAGGTTGTATTTACCTCATTTTTAGACCTTCTAAGGAACAGATGATTGTTATTATGTCCTGATATGTAAAACCATAAAATTCAAAGAGGGTGTACTTTTTTTCCCACACAACTGCACATTTACCACTATTACTGCACAAATGATAATTTACTTAATAACACTTGCACCATCACTGTTTTCATTTTTTACTTCACTGATCACACCTCTGTATTAATCATTCACAGCATATTATCACTTATTTGTATTTGTGGGAGCGCCACCTTAAGTCACTTATTTGTTTGCATAATCTAATTCCTGCCAGTTTCCTAGTCTGTCGGCAATGAGACGAGGGGTTTATGGCAATGTTACATTTTCATATTGGCGCAGGTCGGCGTATTAATATATGCGCGGGTTGCGTTACTTTTCTTGAAGGTTTTCTGCGTTGTTTTCTCTGTCACCTTCGAGGTGGCACAATCAGGGATTTTGGTGCACAATTTAAATGCAGCAGGGCAGCTTGTTACAACAGCAGAAATGCTCTTAATAAATATGTTGCCATTCAGACCCCAAAAAATACTATTTTTGTAGATGCAAGTATTTTTAATGCAGACTCGCAAGTTTATACACAGATAATTATATATTACATTTTATATGCTCTGTATTCTTATAACAACCTAGATGTGTCAAGTGCTTAGTGGACCAAATCCACATATCAACCCACATATGTGTTCCATCATTTAGACTCCTTAAGTAATAACCTTGGCCTAGAAGCCACTAACTGTTGAGCTGTCAAAACCTGTATGAGTGTATTTCTACAGGACCAAGGATAGCTGTCAGAAACTGGCTTACTTAGCACCTGCAGTAATATGTGTAGCTGTCTACTCATCGATTGTACACTGTCTCAGGATTAGCTAGTGGGTATGACACTCGCCATAAAAACCTGTCTACTGCTGAAGGCAGCCAGGCAGTTAAACAGTATTCCCTTGTTATTTACCTGCCCTCTACATGCATGAGCACTGCACTTTGTTCATACTTGCTCCTCTGGGACTTTAGCAGTAGCCTGTGAAATGCTGTGTAATAGGATTTTGACTCTCAGCCTACAATATATTCTTTGTATATTACATTTGATATTCAGTGCAAATAAGTAACCTTTTAAAAATCTGTTTTGAATATGGATTACTAACATTATATATATATATATATATATATATATATATATATATATATATATATATATATACATGTAGAGGTATCAGTACCGTGTTAGCCGAGCTTCAATAATCAAAAAATAAATAGATGATACCGTTCTGTGGCACATTTCCGTTCTCACATTTCCACACCCACCCACACCATTTATATCCCTCTCACTCCACACACACCTTGTGTAGAGCACTGTTTATACTGTGGGCTCTCCATTCATTTTTATTCACACTGATACACATACACAATCTTTCTTCACTTGCTTTCAGTTACCCTTTGACACCTCTAGCCATAAAACACATCCACACCGGGGGAAGGAGAAGCACAGATAACATTCCAAGAGACACTGTTTTTAAGTTATCCTTGCTTCATTCATTGTAACATCGCCGGAAGAAGAGATCAGTGTATCTCGAAAGCTCGCACAAATAAAAGCATTTCGTTAGCCACAGAACGGTATCATCTATTTATTTTTTGATTATATATATATATATATATATATATATATATATATATATATATATATATATATATGAGCTTGAGACAAAAGGTGGCACTGAGTGCTCATTTGCATGTCATTTCCCAGAATCCCTTGCTGCAGTGGAAGCGCTGTATGCTGGGTGACAATGGGGAAAGACAGGGTTGCAGACCTGTCTAAGACATGCAAATGAACATACAGTAATATTTACAGTTGCTATATATATATATATATATATATATATATATATACATATATATATATATATATATATATATATATATATATTCTGCACAGGGTACATGAAGTTAGTCAATATAAAGTTATTGCCATATAACATAATTTATCACAAATTGCAAAACAAAATTGCCATTGTGTGTGGGATCATTGGCAATAGAAATAATTCTTCCAGTGATTTTGCAGTAAAAGTGTTACGTTACAAGCATAATATCACTTATGCACATAAGGCTGCGCTTATAGTGCCGGCGACGCGACGGATGGCGTCACCCATCACAAAAGATGTATTTCAGGTTTGAGAGACGTCGCTGGCGACAAGGCCAGTGACGTCACCAAAGGGCAGGGCAGAGTGCAGTAGGCGCTCTGTGATTGGTTTAGAGGCAGTCACATGGCGACTGTCTCTCCAAAAATCAAATATCAGTGACTACCAGATTTTTGGTAGCACTATCACTCCCTCGCACCGTCACCGTCGCCAGCACTATAAGGCAGCCTTAGCCATAACTGTACAAAGTTAATAAGTCAATAGCTTTGATAGCCCTTACACTGCCCATATTTTGAAGGGATATAGCAGAACTAAATTTGACTATTGCCATTGTAACCTGTAGATGTCAAGACATCATACAATTCAGAATACAATTTGGTAAATGGTTTTGCATCGTTCTGCGTTGAGTTACACACTTACAGTAGTTGGTTAATTCACAAGCTAAAAAGTCATAATTAGACATTTCAAAATCATTGGTATGTGATCTACTGTAGCAAGTAAAAACAGAGTCTTCTGTGAGATGAATTTAAGGGGGTCTCCACGGGACCAAATTAAAAGGCTTTTTTTTTTCTTCAGGAAAGTGCAGAGGGATACCAAGTCTTTTCTAATTAAAATCAAAATGTGCAGTGTTTTACCAATACTTATTTATTTAGGGTATGTGGTATTTTCTCCAGCAAATTAAAAATATATTTAAAAAGGCAATGATCAATTTCATTATATTTCATTTTATGGTCCAAAATACGACAACATGTGTACATATGTGACATACTGTACTGAGTGCCATTACCCAGAATCCCTGGGGATAATGGCTAAATGCAGGGTTGCAGACCTGTCTAAGACATGTGACTGTGCTCACACGTGGTATTTGTATGTGCTGCGCATATTCTTTGACATCTGTAAAATGTTTGGCTATACAAAGTTTACAATTCATGCAACGACTAAGGAGTTAATTCTGTCTAATCCGTAAGCAGCCATTCGGGATATTTTCAGCTCCAAATCCCCAACTGAAGTCAATAAAGATGTAGCATTTACCTCTAACGGTGATAATGTGAGGGTTTTTATAATTCGTTTTTATCTCAGTTTTCTATTTTTGTTTCAATATTCCACTTCTAAAAAACAGTGAAAATGTATTTCTTGCATGTTGTTCAGGATACATATACCCCATCATTTGCTCTCCAATTGTGTTTGCTTACATGGTAGGGGGTTGTCAAGGCTTCCCCAAAAGGACAAATTTGAAGGATATCCCAGCTTCAGCACAAGTGGCTCAATCAGTGGCTCAGTCTCCGACTGAGCCACTGATTGAGCCACTTGTGCTGAAGCTGGGATATCCTTAAATCCTAACCTGTCAGGGGGTCTTGAGGACTGGAGTTGAGAACTCCTGTGTTAGAGGGTGTAAACATGAGTATATAAATATTTTTTTATTCTATTTATTTTTCTACTAGAAAGTAAATACAGTATGCCCAAATCCATCTTGCTGATATTTTAGTGTGTGCCTACAGGAAGCCTGTGGCTATTACCTTGTCAGCTGGAAAATAAATGGGCTCCGTGCAAGGAACCAGTGGGCACATCATGTTGGTGGATACCAAGAGACAAGTAGAGGATGATAGAAACAGTTAATAGGGTCACCCGCTGCCAAACCTTTTTTTTTTCATTATAGAATGTTTGACATTTGATTCCATTTTTGTTCCCATTTTATGCTTCCTCGGCAGCATCGCTCATCACAACATAAATGTGAGAAGGAAATAATTTAATATGAAAGCAACTTGGAATATGTACAGTAACATATTGCAGGCGTTGTGCAACTTAAGTATGTGTTACAGAGCAAAGTATAAGACATGAAAACCTTTACAAGGCTGTTTGCCATGTGCTGTACCACAGCCCCGTTTTCACCTTCAAAAGCAGCAATCTGCAATATTCAACATAATACAAGAAATGGATCCATTGTAGTGTCCTCTATCTGCTTTCTCTGGAAATATCACTACCTTTATATTCATTCTGCCTCACAGGAAAGGTAAAGTGTCTCCCACTCATACATACGAAGTGAACAGACGTATTAGATACAGTAGCTTCTTTAAAGATCACAGTGTATAAAATGCAGATATAAAGAAAGATGCAAATGAGCCCATTTCAGTTATATACAGCATCACTTCAGAGAGGCAGCAATGCTTAAGGCTAAGGCCCCGCTCCCAGAGTCAGCGCAACCGCGCTGCTGACAGGCGGTGCGCTGAGATACACAGACCGCGATCTGCGGTCTGTAGGGAGCGGGAGCGGGAGGTGGGCGGGAGGTGGGAGGTTTGACAGGGAGGCGTGGCTTGAGCGGAGGGACCCGCTACTCTCCCCCCCCTCCCTCCACGGGCTGCAGGAGGGACCCGCTACTCTTCCCCCCCCCCCTCCCTCCACGGACTCGGGCTCTCTACATACACACATACACACACACACAGGCAGGCACTCACGCACTCATACACACACGCGCGCACACACATGCAGGCACACACACACACACAGACAGGCATGCACGCACTCATACACACACACACACAGACAGGCACGCACGCACTCATACACACACACACAGACAGAGGCAGCTACGCACGCACGCACTCAGGCACACACACAGACAGGCACTCAGGCACACACATACACACACACACAGGCACTCAGGCACACACATATACAGACAGGCATTCACCTGCTTTCACTCCACACTCCTCCCCGCTCCCCGAAGCCCCTCCTCTTCCCGCAGCCTCCCCTCCCCATTGGCTCACAGCCACACCACGTGACGCGTCGAAGCTAGAAAACACCATTCTCTGGTGTGTCCAGCGGCTGACGCGCCACAGCGTGTAGTCAGCTGTGCAGCCAGTGGGGACCGGGACCGGCTCGCTAGGATTCCCCTGCTGGTGGGGAACTCGCTACATTGCCGCCCGCGCCAACGAGCGCAGCGGGACCGAGGCCTTAGGCTGCGCTTATAGTGCCCGGAGACGCGACGTCGTGCCAAAACAAATACATAGAATCTGTCGCATGCGCTTATAGTAAGCGCGACGGAACACCAAAATATTTGGAAGCCATTGCAATTTGATTTTGGGAGAGACAGTCGCACATGTGACTGTCTCTACACCAATCACAGAGCGCCTACTGCACTCTGCCCGCCCCCTTCGTGACATCACTGGCCTTGTCGCTCCAAACTAAAGTGCAACTTTTGCCAGTGGCGACGGGTGACGTCATCGGTCGCGCCGCCGGCCCTATAAACGTGGCCTTAGTCTACTGCAGGGGAGGCCAACACCAGTCCTCAAGGGCCACAAACTGGTTTTGGTTTTCAGGATATCCCTGCTTCAGCACAGGTGGCTCAATGATTGAGTTAGTAGAAGATGTGACCATGGTTAACTACAGTATGTAGACGTGAACGACTGAGCCACCTGGCCGGTTGGTGACCCTTGAGGACTAGAGTTGCCCACGCCTGGTGCACTGTATGAATAGAGATGGGCGAATTTCTCAACATTTGAGTGTAAATTCTTCGCAGAGGGAGACGGGTGGGCGGGGGGAGAGGGGAGAGCGTATAGAGAGGTTGAGAGAGATATTTTAGTACAGTCCCAAGTGCTACAGTATATAAATATATATCCCTTGAAACCTCATACGCTAACAGGATATGCAAAGTATATTGCAATGAATAGAATGTATAAACTTTTGTCATCCAATGTGCGATGTCGGCCGGCGGTATTGTACACCCACACAGGGGCGCGTATTTCCCTTTTTAGACCTAAGCTGTGAATATCTGCGGCTGCGAAGAAACGCCATATTCACTGCGTATTAGTCACCCATTTCCATGGGGCTTATTCTGTAAGGTGTGATAAGCGCGGATGACGTGCTATTGCATAAAAATTCCCTCTGACTTCAATGGGGCTTTTCATGCGATAGCACGTCACCTGCGCTTACCACACCTTACAGAATAAGCCCATATGTATGAAACAATGTCACTGGAAGCACACATCCATCAAGCCATTTGCCGTCTGCATTCCTTTGGACTTCTCTGCTGCACTTGGCTGTTGTAACCGTGGAAATAAAATGCATAGGAGATACCGGCACTACATAACGGGGCCTGTATCTCGGGAAGCAGGGGGTCCCCACACCTGAAATCAATACGGTTGTGCTCCGGAGACCCCCTGCTCATCTACACTGGTATTACATTTTATATTAAAAAATGTTGATCCCTGGCGAGATTTGCGCAGGGAGAGGCGGCTCTCTCTGTGCAGCTCTCTGTGCATCTTAAAGGAACGCCGGGTAAGGCCTTTTCAGAGAGGCGATCATCACGCCGCTGGCTACTCGCCCGGTTTGGGGATTTTGCTATCACAGGAAATTGAGGCTTTCTGAAGCCGTGATAGCAACGCTCAAAAAACAGGTGAAATAAATGGCCCGGCGATTTTTTTTATGACCGCTTATAGCTTGTGCCCCTTAGTCTTTATTGGGTCAGAGCACCATATCCTCTTGGACTCTACCTTTTGAATGAAAAGTAGAGTCATACTACCCATTCTACCCATATGAAACCCCTTAAACAGGTCACTGGAATTAGTTAAATTTAGCCCAAGGAGGAATTGCCCCTTTTAATATGGCTGCTTTCCATCAGCTCTCCTCATATCTTTTAATTCACTATGCAAGTCCATTTTTTCTTATTTTTCAATTTATTCTACAATATTTTTCTACAGATATCACCAGCACGGGTACTCCCGTGTATTCTAGCACTGGCAAATGGCATATTCAAATGAATGCCTGTTCTGTAAGGATGAAATCTATATCTGTAAAGGGCAGATATGAAAAATCTGCTAACATCATTGTATCTACACCGGCAGAAAAGTTCACACATGTTACCAAATTTAAATGCAAGATTTATCTATGAAACTTGTTCTACTGAAAACAGCAAATCTCAAACACGCTTTATAAGCGATCATAATGCAATACTGTCAGTTAGATGGCATTGCAGTTATTTTTAACCAGTGTAATATTTTTAATAGCCAACATTTGTATGCAAAGGAATTAGCAATGTTAGATCCAGTCGCAAAGTGACATTATCTGTGCGCGAGACATCACATGTTAAGAAAACGTTTATAACGCTGCATGGTACGTTGCGCTGCACATAGAATTTATGCAGGCGCAAGTTGGTATTTTGTAATATTTATACCCTACATTTTGGTGCCTAGTGATAAGGTGAACCTGATGGTGGTTATATGCCTTTCTCAAGGTCATAAGATTCTGTCACTGGAATTTAAACGGTGTTCACCTACTTTTAAGGCTGTAACATTGACTCCGTACACCTGGTCCTACTTTATTGTTGCTTTCTCTGGGGTCCAAACTCGCTAAACACCAACATTGATGTAATGCTAATCTGTACTCACTCAAGAAAGTAATGGAATGTTAACGTCGTATTAAAAGTCTAGCATTATAAAGACCAGATGTTAGGGGAAATGGTATGCAAATGATAGGGAAGTGAGCGGCTAGCATCAGAATACCCTACTCACACGGCTCTATTAATGTTAACGCCAGAAGATAACGTTACAAAAGCCCAATTTCAGTGTGCCGCCAGCTTGTGGTTTCACTTCATTCTTATTGTAATTTTACTGCATTATTTCCATCTTATCTACTCTCCTCCAAAAACCCAGTTTCATGGTTGGGCTGGGAGCAACGCCAAGACTTAAATAACATCACGTTGTTAGAAGATAATGGAGTGCTATCCTGATATAACAACAGGTTAACCCAGTGCTAATGAGCTCTTGTCCGGACGTTATTTTTGCATATCATTTTTTTGTACGCCATAAAACTCGGGGCAAATAATGTCCATTACGGATTTAGGTAATGTCACCATATTTGCCCCTGATTTTGTGGCGTTTAGTTAGTCTGGACCTGTGTACTCCATTTGTATTCAGCATAAGAAATCGAGTAATAATAGTAATTACTGCGAGATAACCCTTGGTTTACTTACAATACTGCACACAAAATGACAATTGTGTGAATGGACATCCCTTTCCAAGTACTATTACCATTGCTTTCTAAATACTTCACTGTAACAGGGAAAGCCTGTTTACAACAGCTAGAGCTGTTGGGTGTCGGACAGGTAGTGGTTAATCCCTGCCTGGAGCAAGGCAGGATTACTAACGTGCCCACCTGACTCTGGCAAGGGTTTTAAAGGCAGGAAAGGGACATGTTTCCTGTCTCTCCCTGGTCTGCATACAGACCACACGTGTATCCATGATCCTTAGGAACACGAAGGTATGCAGGCCATATCCCCATATCCTTGATGCCAAGGGACACCGGATATCTATATAGACGTATATGTACTGTCATATGCTGGGGAAACTGAGCTTTGGCCAAGGAAAGCCCCATACTGTGTTGTGCTGCACCTTGGCTGAGGAAAAGCCTGTATTTTTTATTGATGCACTTTGGCAAAATAAAAGCCTACCTTTATTTTCCCAAAGCAAGTCTCCTGTCTTCACCTCTGCACGCATCGCCATCAAGTGTGATGGCATAAGAGACGCGAATGTACGTTTGGTGGAAGAATATTCGGGGGGGCGCGACAGCATATACTGTCACGTTCGTTTTATCCTCCATGTAGATGTGAAACAAAACCTATGTGGGCAGATGCATAAGGCAATTCTGAGGCAAATAAAAAATAATCCGATTAATTTTAATGAAAATGTTTTCTTTGCTACATTTTTATTTCACTTTGCCTTTATACACATGGACCACGATCTCCACTACCTGTGATATTCACTATTTCCTTAAAATCTGACAGACAACATGGTATGATGGTTTCTGTCAGGCATTACATTTTTAACAGTCTATAATTGGGTAGAATGCAAAAAAAACCACACTGTTTAAAAAGAGAAGCCTATGATTAAAAAAAAGTACACTGGCAGTGGAATGGTCTGCATATTTATCTGTATGCCTTATGGTTTATCTGTTATGTTACATTATGAGTCCCACAAATCCCTACAGAATGGAAGTAAAACAAAAGATAAAGTTGTTTGAATATCTAGATGTTGAAGACTGTAATAAATTACCCTGATCCTATATTAGGGATATTAGTCCAAAATATGATTGTCAAGGCAAAAACAAAGAGTAATAATAATGTGTATTTGCAAGCTTTTTCTTAATAATTAGGTGTTTTCTGACCCTATAAATAGCTTCATACTTTCTGAGTTCCTAAACATGGAGAGATTGGCATAAATCTCTACTGTAAATGTAGATGTTAATTTTAATTTCTTGATCATTCAAATCTATTTTCTAGCTAAACTATACGGCTAGTTTTTAAAAATCAGTAATTGTATTACTTTTACACAGACTGTAAGATACGAGGAGAAACTTGATCCCTGAAATGTATCAAAGTTACTTTGAGGATCTGGTTTAAAATAATGTAGGAGACATGAAGCGTGTATAAAGCACTCTAGAGGCAGATAGTAGATTGGCAATAGAGTGATTTGGTAAGCATTTTTCCAATTAATTATGCACAGTAAGTCATTAAAATTACAGTCACACTTAATTTGAACTTTGTTTGAAATGTGTTTTACAAAGATATACAGTATCAAGAGATCACAAAACCTGGTCTCCAATTGCAATTCTTAATTTATTCTTCGACTATCATGCAGACAAACCAGATGAACAAGTAAGCTTGTAGCCACGGCCAGCTTCACAATGCAAGGCCAGCAACCATCCTCAAAATGACGAGACCGGGCATAAGGCAATAAAAATATTCAGTATTTTATTAATTTGGGACACCAAGGGTTAACAGTCATTTTTAAAAGATCTACATTTAATAAATGTAAAATCAAACGAGCATAAGGAATTTATTGACCCTTAAAACAAGGAGATGTGCAGATGAGGGTGACAGGTGAAAGTACCCAGAGTACCACGGCGTAACCTGCGGTTTTCAGTGATGGCCCACTAAAATTGTGTGTGTATATTATGGATGTCAGGTGACAGAACCCAGACGTACCAGAGGTCCTGGGTGTCAACCTCATAGGGACCTCTCATTCTTTAAATATTCCCCGTGAGTAACAGAGAAAGATGATATGAAGTTCATCTTGCATTTTCTTTAGACGTTTACTAAATATGAGATGTGGCATAAGATACAGTTCACAAGGAGGTGAAGAATATATTTTTAACCGGTTGATTCCGCTGTTGAAGTGAAGACCAAAAATTAAAGGTTGGTCTATGTTATATCTCCGGTAACTGTTTTCACATGCAAACGTATAAGTTGCGCTTGCAAAAGTGGTGTCTACGCGTGTATTTTAATGATAAAAGTGTAACAGTGAAGATGGCATTATTTTGCGTGTTATAGAAATAAAGATATTGGACATTTTCTATATTCAGCCACCTTTCGATTAAAAGGAAAGCATCATTTCTCCTCAAGCCATTAAGGTATCACTGTAGATTGATGAGTGGAGGAGATTAAGGACACGCCTAGATGGTGGGGTTATCCAGTTTCCAACATGGGAAGTTTAGGATAAAAACCATGCATTTAGAATATGAATTTAACAAGAGGTGTGCCCTGATGTGAGACACCTGAATTCTCATCTGCCATGCTCTAATGACCTCTTTGGAAGGAATCAGAATTTGTTATGTGGTAAAATATAGGAATCCTGCTTTTACCCTTTTATTTGATGAACTCTCTGCATATATTGTACTGTATGTTTCTTGCAACCTTTTAACTGTAACCTAAGCACTGTACTACTTTTGTATATTAAATGTAAAATGTAATAAGTATTGTCTTTTGGGCTCTAGTTGAACTTTACACCTTGTGAACATTACAGCGATTACATTTTCGGATGCGTGTTGCTACATTGATTTTTGTGTGTTAATTATCTATTTATTACATATTTTTCTTAGTGAACAGGGTCCACGAGTCGCTAGTGATGATATTTACTTGGTGGTGGAAGCGTTTTAAGGTGATCATGTGATAGATGAAAAGTGGGTCAGCTAGATAGCTGTGTGTATTAACCCTTAACCCCACATATACTGTACAAGAGCTATATAACTAAAAGCACAGCAGCCTGTGCTGTTTGCAGCCTGATTTTAAAGCAGGCCATATTTGAAGTAGCCCATTTTAAGTAGCAGGCATTGCTGGAGTTTAAAAGGGAGTTCAAAAGGAGTGGACAACACAACACCTTCTGGCCCTGATTTCTGCATTTGAACTACGCTGGAAAGGAAGATATTATCTATCCCAGACTGCACATCTCAGCACTTAACTATTGCTGTGACGCCACCTTTACTATCTATATTTGCTATGACCTCACTTCTTTTCAAATTATGCACTTATTTCTATCAGCCTCATTATGTCTCTAACTCCATTCATATATCTCCATCTCTCCTTCCTTCACCACTTCTCAGTTCAAATAATCTCCCGCACCCTCTGACACTAAACAGCTATATCCTCTGCACTAAAACACACCCCTACAAATCCTCCTCACACATTCTCCTTCTTTCCATGTTTCTCCTCCTTGCTTCTGGGGATATCTCTCCCAATCCTGATACCTGCCTTATTTCTTCATGGTCTAGTCCTCACCTCCCACATGCAACTTGTACTCCTTCTGGTGCCAAACCCTCTAACCTCATACCCATCCCCTGTCACCCTCCTCTCCCTTTCTCCTGTGCCCTTTGGAATGTTCACTCCCTCTCTAACAAGTTCCTCTCTGTACATGACTTCTTTTTCTGTCACTCTCTGCTTCTCTTTGCTATAACTGAGACCTGGCTCACTCAGTCTGACTCTGCTCTGGAAGCTACCCTCTCTTATGGTGGCCTTTCTTTCTCCCACACTCCATGCCCTGATGGCAGGGGTGGAGGCATGGGGCACCTCCTCTCCTCTCTCTGCCGTTACTGTACCCTTCCAATTCCTTCCTCTCTTGCTTTTCTCTCCTTGGAGGCTCACACAGTCCAGATCTTCTCTCCTCTCCCGGTCCATGTGGCGGTCATCTATCGCCCACATACCTCATACTCATCCCCCTTCTGCCTTTCTCTCTCACTTTGAATCCTGGCTCTCTTTCTTTCTCTCCTCAGACTCCCCTGTTCTTCTCCTTGGGGACTTCAACTGTCACATCGATGACCCCTCTCCCCCTTGGGCTTCCCACTTTCTCTCTCTAACCTCTTCATTTAGCCTTCAACAGTGGACTGCAGCCAGCACCCACAAGGATGACCACTACCTAGACTGGTTTTCACCAAAAACTTTTCTCTCTCTGATTTCTCCATTTCCCCCTTTTCTCTCTCTGACATCAGCTCATCTCATTTTCTTTCTCTCGCTTCTCCCCTTCTCTATCTCTAACCTACCAGCTTTTGATTCCACTTTACGCTCCTCCCTCTCCTCTCTCAGCCCTGCTACAGACCCTGAAAACCTGGACAGAAACTACAACTCTGCCCTGTCCTCCTCTCTTGATCTACATGCCCTGCTTTCTCTCTGCCATTCTCGTCCTTCTAACCCCAGACCCTGGCATGTGAACATGCTCACAAGTGTTTCTTACTATCATGCAAAGGAATTTAGACCCCTTCCCATGAACACATAGCCTTTGGAATGGTGATACACTGAAAATGAGAAGTTTTCCATACAGATTTATAAAACATCCATCACACAACTTAATGTAATTAGAGATTTGCTGTGCAGTGCAGCAATACATACCAAAGGACTAAGATACAGTAAGTCGTTTGTAAAGATTTTTAAGATGCTGTGGACTGCTGTTACTTTTATGTGCAATTGGATATTCACAGTGCACAATATATAGTAACATAGTAATTATATAGTCTAGAAATATATAATATATGGGTATATATATATATATATATATATATATACATAAATATACATATATACATATATATATATATATATATGTTTCTCCTTACCTCCCATGTTAGAAGGCTCTGCAAGGGACAACAGCCCCCAGCAGGCATAGGGCCATGTGACACGTGACGCCAGGGAGCCAATCGTGCGGCAGAGATTTTCTGCAGTTACATTCCGCGAGTTTAAGGAAGGCAGTTGGAGCTGGAACATGGACAGGGGAAGGTGTGTAGGTGCAGGGGTCTGTGACCCTCTGCACTAGGCCAGAGACACCCCCTAAGCCCCAGCTAGGCCTAACTCACCCTAGATTGTGGCTGCTCTAGGGAAGGCCCCATTAGTTAGGGACCCTGCCTTTAGTGGTTAGCCAGATTAGGGCCACAGCTGCTTTTGGAGCATCTTGCTATCTGCAGTCTGGGACCAGACTGAAGAGAGAGGGCGACTATCACCGCAAGTGGCACTTCAGTGAGAGGTCTTCGGCCGGCGGAGGATATCGCAGGATCGGTGGATCCCATTACCTCTCCTTGTCAGCGTGCCTGGGTGTGGACATACCTGTTCACCAAACGTGCACCAACACTACTGTACAGTAAGGTACTGATCACGCCTATAAGGGAGGTATCTTTTGGGGGACACTGAGAGGGTGAGGCGACCCTGGGACTCTTCTGGTATTGTGGACACGGTGTGGGGTACACGGTGGTGGGAAAAAGCCCTGCTAGTATAACTGTGATAGCTGTAACCAGTAGGGTTGATTAGTTTATATATATAACAGTAAAAGGTTATTGCATACCGTAATCTGTGAGCTGTTATTATTTGTTCCTGTTCGGGGTTAACTCATATAATTGGGATCCTGTGCAGGTGGAGGCACTGCCACTTTATATGTTTGTTAACCCAGGCTCCCAGTGGCGGAGGCTCAGCTCTCTGTGAGCCCACAGGTAACGCCAGCACCATTAGTCCCTTCATGCTAGAGGGAAAAAAGGCTACATATATATATATATATATATATATATACACACATATATAATATATATATGAGTGTATATATATATATATATATATATATATATATATATATATATATATACAGTGTATATATATATATATATATATATATATTATTACAAAAGACTTGTAATGGAAGCACATGCTTCTTCTGTAAGCATTCACATTCCTTCTACGAGAGACAGTTATTTCCAGTATTTATCGGCCATTTGCTGTGTAAACACTGTTGGCGACTGAAGGTCAAGGCTTGAAATTATTGGCTTTCAAGAAGTTATGTAGAAGCATCAAACCAAGCCGAGTAATGTCTCCTGATATTTTTCACTTTTAAAATATAGTCATTAGTCCTCCATGCCGTACGGAAGTAACCAAAAGCCGTTTGGATCTGAAAATTCGTTTTCAACTACCGAGATTTATTATGATTGCTCTTTCCCTTTATTTCTCTGCGGTCTATTATTTTTCAAACGTGTACTTTTGAGATATGACTCTGAATTCATGAAAAATCAATATCCGGAGAATCACAGGTCCTTATCCCACAAGTTCATTTTCAGAAAAAAAAAAAGGGTTTATGTAGAACTACAGTATCCCCCACCCCCGTAGAAACAGTGAGTAACGAATAACATGTATCTCTGTTCTCTCTCCTCTTAGTGACACTTTGATATAAAGATGCAATCAAGTATTCTACATTGTGTAAAATGGGCATTTAGAACTCTCATGTTATTTAGTCTGCTGTGTGAGGTTTGAAATTATTCTTTGGGCTTCATCAAAACGTTAACATTGCATTCTTTATTGTGTTCCCTCCAGTTATGTCCCGTCTCCACAATCTGAATCTAATAAGAAGGCTGGGACAGAAATGAAACATAGCGCATGCAAATGGCATGTTACAATACTATTTGGATTGATTTCTCAGCTGTAAATTATACTGTGAACAGAACAGTAAAAATGTCCACCTGCATAAAGCCTATGTCTGTGAGCCTCTATGTACTAGAAACACAAGACACAACCCAGGCTAATTGTGTGCCTTCTCAAACACCATTTTTGTCTCTTCTTGAAAGAGAGAAATTCAAATTGCTCCTACTGTGTGCCTGACATTACCCAGAACCCTTGGCTGCAGTGGAAGCACTGAGAGATAATGGGGAAAGCAGGACTGCAGACCTGTCTGTGATGTGATTGTGCTCACGTGATATCTTTATTTCCTCTAAGAAGGGAAATTCTCAGCCCAGGAAAGCTGCTGCATGTGCCATTTCCCTGGCTCGACTTGCACATTCTCAATACAGCATTTTTACATTTCTAAGTTGCAAGTGATGCTGTAAATGCGACATTTCTTTAGTAAACAGTATACGAATCAGTGCGCAAGACTTTGTGAGGCTCTGTCCTTGTGCAAACGCGTTGTTCCCAGTTTGTAGAAAGGAATATTAAAACCACTGGATAACCCAACCTTTACGCGTCTAGCAGATACTGATCAGCGGTTTGCTTAAGTTGTAGTTCCCTGTATTTTATTCTGAAATATAAATATATATTTTTTGTGCCAATGTCATTTTGCAATATCTTTTTATTTTCTGTGCATTGAGGTGCAGTATTATTTCAGGGATAAATGTATACCTGCTTGTAGTTTTCTGGTTTTATATATTTTTAGCATAGAAATAACAAATACAGCTCAACCCCGTTATAGCGCGATCCGTTACAACGCAAATCTGCTTATAACGTGATGTAAGCGTGGCTCCCAATTTTTCGGAATTATGAATACTTTACAACACGATTATTGGCGTCTTAAATACTTTATTGTACAACGCATACAATGGTACATTATTTCTAACGCGATCCGCTTATAACGCGATGTGATTCTTTGGACCCCAAGCACCGCGTTATAAGGGGGTTGAGCCTTAGCTGTAATTTCATTTCTTTCATAGTAATGTGATTCAAATAAACACGGTGCTGCGTTTTTAATAGCACTTTGCATTTTTTTTTTCTGTTTCTTTTTAAGTAAGGGGACACCATGTTCTATAGATCTCTATAATGGATTATAACAGTAACCAACTTAATATCATGTACAACGTTCTTTTTTGGTCTGCCTAAGCATTTTAATGGCTAAGTAACTCCTGTCCGTCTTCTAGGGAGATTACATGATTAGGATATATATGGCTACTTCGCATGGGTTACCTTGACACATAGACTGGATTCAGGCGGATGGCCGATGAGGTAGTAAGGTTGTCGAAAAATGGGCGCCAGGAATTTTTGGAGTACAACAGTAATTTATTCGTGTCCCAGTGGACAGGGACTGTTTTTACACATATATAAATAACATTGTACTGTATTTTATAACAGATATACATGAATATAGTTCTTCCATCATTGCCCACTCATAATACTCTGATGAAAGTACTTTGATTTAGTTGCTCTGAGTAAGTGTGGGACCCTCCCCCCCCTGTTGCTTCTCGGTGTTAATCCGCTTTTTCTGGGCACCTATGGGAATCCTGACGGGTCTTTCTTATTTGACCCGGTACCTGGTGCTTGATTGGGAACTGCCACTTCCATACAGACTGCTGTGGAATATTAGCGCCGATCCATGGTTAGAGCTGATCCGCCGGCACCCTTGAGCCATCTTTTTGGGGGCCCTCTATGGCGTGCCATATTCCTTTATATTACTTATTCGGAACGCCATTACGTTTTTCGGGGATCCTAACCTAACGAGTACTGTCCCTATCTACAACATAATAAACAGGGTGACCTGATCTATACTATTACTTTATAAACATTACTTATCTACTCTCCCCGAGGCTCCTCTCTTCATGTCCTCCTGGAACCTAACCTTCCAGAATAGTCCCTCCTCCCTATATACCACTGTGTGATGTCTGGATCCCATAGCAACCCAGTGTGGGGCCCAACATACAACAGCCATGCTAGTAACCCTTTATGAGGGGGGGTTACAACTATATTTATTTACCTTGAAAAGCCTGGAGGGGGGTTCTGTATCAGGAAATTTTTCTCAAGATTTTGTAAAACATCGTTCAACATTCTCACTCTGCTGGAATCTCTCTCTCTGGGGTCATTAGCTGGACGCATTGCATTAGATTGGAACAACTCTGCAGTTTCTCTCAAACTTCTTGCTTTCTCCATCAATTGATTAGTGGAGGAAGCATCACCTGCAAAACAAGAATTTCAATGAAAATGATGATCCGTTCTAAAATGTAATTAAAAAGGTGTACAAGACACCAATGAACAGTTCAAGATTTTTCATTTACCATAGAATTTATAGAATAGATGGAAATAAAGGTCCATTTGGCTAACAACAGACTGCATAACAGCATTCTAATATGCTGAATATGACTGATTTATATGTATTTTGTAACTAAAATGCATGGTTACTGCCCAGGAAATATGAGAAAGAAGCATTTTTATGACTTTTGAATTACACAGAGCAGCATATCTAGTGATAAAATTGTGGAATTTACACCAATAACAAAATGATAACACTGTAAAAAGATAACACCTATAAATTATGTTAACATGCTGCTTCATACTCAACAGCATTATTCATGGAAGCAAATGCCTATAATTTTAATGAGATAGGAAGTAAGATCTGCATATTAAAAAGTATACTGTGTTCCTACACAATGAAGAAGTGTAGTTAAAAAACAAAACTGTTATTCATTAATCAGTGTGATGGCCACTAAATGTGTGTGAAAGTAATGTAGGTCCAGACTAGTCTGCTATATAACAGAAAAGATCTCAGATTGCGCACATTTTACTCTGCAGAAATGTGGTCATGGGTTAAACTGGTCCCTACAAGGGTTTGTAAGTGATCAGAGCTAAAATAATGAAAATATATGATGCAAATGTTAAACATTTCTGTAACATGTTCATACTGTTATTATTTTATTTAGTATAAGCCAAGGTATGTATATTTGTATATATACCCGGGGTTCTCTATATGGAAGCATCTTTTTAAATATCACATTGCTTTGGTCTGTCTATTAGTCGTTAGCATCACGCACATTTTCCATTTTGTTCACTAAATGGCCGACTTTCAGTTTCCAAAAAATCCTTCAGTCAGTGTAATTCAGCAGCTACAATGTATTTGTATATTACTAAGGTAACATTATCTATTGTTACAGTTTGCAGCTCAAACTGCTGGGAATATTGGCAACCAATGATTACACACAGGAAAGTGTTACAAAAATCTTGCACTGCTGGGGAGGTGGCTAAACCCCGCTATAGAAATCAAAGGGATGCTCAGTATAATTAAAACTCATTAAAAGTTGTATAATATATATTGTTTTAAATGCAGTAAGTATTATCTAATACTACAGAACCGATTTATTTAAAAAAAACCCACATACTGTATGTAGGGTTTGCTTGGATTGTTCCTTTAATTTCCATATTTCAATATTTAATATATTTGTTTCGGCATCAAATTGTTAACGACGGTTGCACATGACAATCGTTACACCAGCGGTGTGCAAACTGGGGGGCGCGACCCTCAGGGGGGTGCAAGACTGACTGCGGGGGGCGCGGCGTTTACAGAGGCCCCGCGCGCTTCCCGAAGGCTTAAGTGCCGGGGGAGCTGCAGGGCCTCTGTAAACCTTTACTTACCTTAACTCCGGCGGCTTCTTAGACGCGTGGCCATTCATCATCTGACGTCACGTTGCCATGGCAACGTGACGTCATGCCGCCGGAGCTAAGGTAAGCGTGGATGGGGGGGCGCGGAGAGAGGGGAACCGCCGGCAGGGTGGCGCAGGGGAAAAAGTTTGCGCCCCCTGGTTTACACAGAGGGGTTTATGACAACGATGACTCGGTACACTTTTTAAATCAAAAATGGGTAAAGAAAATGCCAATTCCAGACACAAAATACATTTACTTTTAACATCTGAATTTCAGGCCGTCCCTCCTTTACTCGTGTAAAAATATCTCTCAGACTCACACACAGCTAATTGGATGCCAAGTAGAAAACAATTAATATCTCCCACGATGTAAGCCCACACAAAAAAAGCTGCTTTGGGCCAAACTCATTAGTATTCGCATTTCTCCTTTTTGCACTGAATTATGTAATTTTGCCTGAGCTAATCTGTCCGTTCATCTCCCCCATTACTGGATATCCCTACAACACATCGCGGAGCAGTGGAATTAAACAAATCGTTTGCTAAGCAATTATGATAATAAAAAAAATGTATCATTGCAGCAAATCATTTTAATGCTATAATTCATTTATTTAATTTATCCAAAATAACGGAGATTCCTAACGTTTTAAAATGCTGCCGTATAATGAAATTCACATTTCAAAACATAATTATATCAAAGAAACTACATAAATTAGAGAAGCGTACACAAAGCTGATCAATGGCAAACGGCAGGAATTCATTTGATAAAACTACAAAAATAATGGCCTATATTTACTGCAAATCGTTAAATCAGCGATAATATTCAGCATTATGAAAATAAATAAATGAAATAATGCAGGATATTCTTTGTGATTTAATGCAGTATTTGCTAAGAATTATAAATGCCTGATAACCATGCATTAATCACCTCATATGCATATGGCGTTTTAGCGGTAATGCAAGAGAAACGCAAGAATCACTCAATTTCATATTCATATTTTAAGGAAAAGGTGGAATCCATACATCAGAACGTCCCCTCTGTTTCCCCCTCCCACCCTACACCGCTTCCTAACTCTCCTCCTGCCTTCCTTGACTCTTCTTCTACTGTCACATAAGAGGATGTGTCACAGTTGATCTCCTTTTCTCCCTTTACCACTTGCCCTCTTTACCCCATTCCCTCCCATCTCCTAAAACCTCTTGCTCCTACTATAATTCCTACGCTCACACAGATTTTTAACTCCTCCCTCTACTCGGGTACTTTTTCTTCCTCCTTGAAACATGCACCAGTCATACCATTACTCAAAAACCAGCAAGCTTGACCATACCTGTTTTCCTAACTATTGACCTGTCTCCCACCTGCCTTTTGCCTCTAAACTCCTTGAATGCCTTGTATTCTCTCGCCTGCTTCCTTTTCTTGCCACCTATTCTCTCCTAGACCCTCTACAATCTGGTTTCCACACTGCTTACTGCACTGAAATAGCCCTCACTAAAATAACTAATGACCTCCATGCTGCCAAAGACAGAGGTCATTACACTCTGCTCATATTACTCGACCTCTCTGCAGCATTTGATACTGTGGACCACCATCTCCTCCCTCACATTCTCCATACTCTTGGTATTCGTAACAAAGCTCTATTCTGGATCTCCTCTTACCTCTCCCATCGTACTTTCAGTATCTCTTCTGCTAACACCTCCTCCTCCTCTATCGATCTCTCTGTGGGGGTACCCCAGGGCTCTGTCCTGGGACCTCTCCTCTTTTCTCTGTACACATTCTCTAGGTGACCTAGTCACATCTCTTGGCTTCAAATATCACCTCTATGCTGATGACACCTGCTGTATAGATCAAAGTTTCTGAATGTCTCTCTGTGATATCATTCTGGATGACCCTCCGCAGACTTAAACTCAACATGTCAAAAACAGAGCTCCTCATATTTCATCCCAAACCTGTCCCTACTACCTCCTTCCACATTACTGTTAGAAGTTCTGTCATACACCCAGTAGCGCAAGCACGCTGCCTAGGGGTCACACTTGACTCCTCTCTCACATTCTCCTCTCACATTCAAAATCTATATATCTAAAACCTGTCGCTTTTTCCTCTGCAATATTACAAAGATACACCCTTTCCTCTGTTGCTCCACTACTAAAACTCTGACACAGGCCCTCATTCTCTCCTGTCTCAATTACTGTAACCTCCTGCTGTCCAGTCTTCCTGCCTCGCACCTGTCCCCCCTACAATCTATCCTAAATGCTTCTGCCAGAATCACTCAACTTTTTCCTAAATCTGTCTCAGCGTCTCCCCTGCTGAAATCACTCTCCTGGCTTCCTATCAAATCCCACATCTCACACTCAATTCTCCTCCTCACTTTTAAAGCTTTACACTCTTCTGCCCCTCCTCACATCTCAGCCCTAATTTCTCGCTATGCACCATCCCGACTCTTGCTTTCCACTCAAGGATGTCTTCTCTCTACCCCCTTTGTATCTAAAGCCCTCTCCCACCATAAACCTATCTCACTGACTGCCCCGCCCCTCTGGAATGCCCTTCCCCTCAACACCCGACTACCACCCTCTCTATCCACCTTTAAACCCACCTTAAAACACACCTGTTTAACGAAGCATATGAGTAGCTCTGCGGCTAATACTATATATCTGATACATAAAGCTTGGCCCCTTGCAGACGCTCTTACCAAAACACCCTCCTACTGTGTCTGTATGTTCTTCCTACCTACCAATTAGATTGTAAGCTCTTAGAAGCAGGGACTCCTCTTCCTAAATGTTACTTTTATGTCTTAAGCACTTATTCCCATGATCTGTTATTTATATGATTGTCACATGTATTACTACTGTGAAGCGCTATGTACTTTAATGGCGCTATATAAATAAAGACATACATATATACAAATGGCCTACAGCCCTATTAACTAACTTTGGCTAATAGGGCTGTAAGTCGTTTATAGACAAGAGGGGAATTATTAGGTTGGGGATAGTGAGGGTGGGTTATATGGGTAAGTGCCCTGAGGTGAGTGGGTAGTCCCCCTGGAAGCGGGACGTGGGGTTCAGCCCTGGTTTGCCATAGGAGCTAGTAAGGCATGCCCAAGCCCTGCCTCTTTGTTATGCAACGGAGGTAGTTAGTCTAGTACTGGAAATATATTCATCCTTATGGAGCACTTAGGGACCAGCTAGCCATGGGTTGATGATGACAAGCTGGGCACTTGGGCTACTAAGGGGTTAATATATAAAACATGCTCAAAGTTTATTTGAACCACTTTTATCCCCAATTCTCGGTCGGCTTGTCTTATCCTGCCTATGTCTAATGTGGCCATAATATACATAGGCAGGATAGGCCTAATGACATACTGGAGTACAGGTAAGTGATACAATTTGGCAAGATTTTTTGTCACTACTCCGACATCGCTAGGTATCAGACTTTAGTTAATAGCATGTGAATGTCATTTGGCATTTATTAATTATTTGCATACACTACGTTAAAAATAGCACCGGGATATCACAGTGGTAAAAAAAACCCTATCACTGCTTTGCTTCTGGCGATATGGCTTTAGGGAATAGGTTGAGAAATAAAATTGGTGTTAAACATACAGGTCTCTTCTAGGACAGAGGTACAGAGTAGAGCTCTAATCACAAGTTCACAAGGCAATTCTTCATTTATTGTAACAGCCAAGAACAGAGGAGAAACAACGTTTCAGGTGCCATAAGGACCTTCCATCAGGTGAACTTGTGAGTAGAGCCCTACTTTGTACCTTGATCCTAGAGGAGACCTGCCTTTTGAGGAATTTGTTTGTCTATGTTGTGTTGGCTGCACAAGCCGGATTCTCCTCGTTTCCCTGCACTTTGGAACTAAACACTGATAATGGCAATTTTTTTCATTTATCAACCTTTAGTAAACCTAGGCCAATGTGTCTGTAGATTGATCAGCTAGGCAAAAATATTTGCTATACGTGATTTTATTAAGAGTTAATTACGTAATTAAGTAAATAGTAACTGTACATCAAGATTGGTACTTGTGAACATGGTGATCTTGCCACCTTTATTTGCAGAAATATATTTCTAGGGTCTTTCCTAGGAACCATTTTCCAAGCTGAATGTTGCTGAGATATCTATAATTCAACCATATTTGTTCACATGTTAAATTTATTCCAAGATAACCGAGACCTGAATTTCCCATATCCAATTAGCTTTCAAGAGATACTAATGATTTAAAGAGACTTTAACCAATGGGTAGTGAAAATCTCACAGGCAGAAAATTGCCCATTTAACGTCTTGTGCGTTCAAATATTTTGCATTAGTGGACGTGTACTTTGCACATTAATTAAACTGAACTCTAGGCAAAAGTGACAGAGAAAAATATAAGTAATTGGCTAATGATCATTCGAATGCTTCTCTATCTTTTTTCGCCTTTAGAGGCTGCTGCACGGATGCTTCTGTAACAAGACAGTAAACGGCCTAGAAATTAAAGGGTGTGAATGAAGGCATGAATGTTGAATGGCAAAAGAAATAAGAGTTCAGCAAAGTTGAAGAACGTGTCACTGGCTGCAACTGTAGTTACTGGTTTTCCAATTTCAGATTTCACAGACCCATTTATCATGGGTTTTCTAACTCATTCACTTGATTGGATAAGTATTTAGAAGAGATATCACTTCTGGAATATATACATACAGTATGCATTTACAGAGAGAGGTGCAAACATGTTGCAAATTGTAGCAAGCAGAAAGATATCACCTCAGCCTTCTCTCTCTTTTTTTTTTTTAAATAGACTAATCCAACTTTCCGGATTTAGTTTTTTTTTATAAATCCTTATTTTTAAGTTTTTATTCCATAATATTTTATTAATCCAAAACCAACACAAACTTTTTTTTTTAAACCCAAAACAACAGTGAAAGTACCCACCCTCTATAGTCTAAGCATACAAGCATTCTTCTGTAGAGGACGTGATGAGAAAGAAGAGGGATTATAAAAGGCAATGGGATAACTCTCTTGTTAAGTGCTTAGTTATTACTGCAGGAAACATGTTGACTCTCCACCTGTCACGGTGATTGTGTCAGCCATACACTAACTAGATGTGTCACAGCAGACATCATCAATATTGACAGTGTCCTTACCTTCCAGGTGTAAAAACAGGTATAAATAATGTATCTGTGCTATAGTATAACTGTGTACGTCTGCCACAGTGCTACCTGGGAGAATTACAATACATGGAGACCTTACTAATATAAATACTTTGCATTTCTTCCCCTAGGAAGAGAAAAGGGGGAACAAAACAACAATGATATAGTCACTATTTTGGGAAGCGTGGCACGTATGCGGTGCCTACGGGATTACAATTTAAGAGCACTATATGTGCTATGGTGCAGCAAAACCTGGTTAATAAATATAGTAAATATAGTGAAAAAAAATCCCTTAAAAAAAAACCTTAGGCACCGCATACATGCCACACATACATGCCACACATACATGTCATGCACACACATCACGCATCCCATGCTATTGGCTATATTATTGTTTTGTTTCCACTTTTCTCATTCCAGTGGAAGAAATACAAAAGACGCAGTATAATATTGGCAGCGTGGGACCTGCTGAGAGCGTGGCACCGTGACGTGGGTGCAGGCTCGGCATGTTTTTGGCCAAAGGATTGAACTAAATGACTTACAAGTATGAGAAGAAAATATATAGATAAAACATAGAAAAAAACATATATTTATGTACTAAATAATTTTTCACATTGGACGGGCCTCGGGGCATCTTTGTTTATTGTAGTAAACAATGTTACCGCCACAGAAAACACAAAAAATATGGAATACTCGGAAAAACAAACTACCCTATAATCACCAAAATTAACTACATACAGCAATCTGCCTCTGTGAACATCTGCTCCGTCTTTGTGTGTGTACAGTAAGTGTTTCCTCTACAAACATTCCTCCAAGAACATTGATGAATAGTCATAGCTAATATTGTATTGGTCAGTAGCGGAGTCGGTTCTGTAGCACAAATATGGAATTCCCCTCTGACTCTTTCAAACAAGGCACAATACTCCAAGCCATTAAACTCCATTATACGGAGAATGACGAATTCCCGAATTTAACCGTAGAATGTACTACCTTGTAAGGACAAACGTAACAAATAGAATTTAAAGGCTGACAAACTGACTGCGGTGCAAGTACAAATACATTTGCAGAATAATCATTCCTATATAAAGCTCCTGTTTGTTCTTTCATATTTGTCCTACAATATCACATGATTTCCGACAGCTTTTATTTATTGCATCCTATTTCGGTTACAGTATTGCTTCCTGCTCCACAGGACAGGCTGTAGCTCTTATATCATTCACGATGTGTAGTGCTACTTCCTATGATTTAAAACAGACTGGTATAAAGGGTACAAAGTGCTGGTGTGGTCACTTGTTTTCATCAAAACACCAGATACAATCTCGACTTATTCCGAAAAAATGAATTGTCCTTTTTAAACCAAATACACAGACCAAGGTCATTCATTTTCAGAACACAAGGCTTTCAAGAGTGGGCCAATAAATCAACTCCAACAAATTACTCAGCAGTAAATTATCCTTCCTTCCTGTGACTATAAGAACAGGGGAGAGCTAGAGTGATCTGCTGCTATGAACTAGTATAATAAATATACAAGTTGGATGGCCACTTGTCAGAATGTGAAAAGTACACACCACAAGCTGTATTGAACCTCAATGAACCCGCACGCTAAAATACTTACTGCTTCATTTATTTCTTTCAAAATGGTCATCTTCATTAAGTTTTCTGGCCAACAACATAAATACAATAAAATCCAATTTGTTGCAAAACTGCCAAGATCAAGTAGGTAAAAGCATGCATCCCAAACCCGGATCAAACAACATCAACAGGCCAGCAGTCTCTCGTAGAACCCACGGGTATTATTGGCTGTGACATGTATGAAGGGTTAGATGAGTGTTTCGTGCCTTTTCTTTTTTATAATATCCAAAACATATACGTTTCTGAAATATTTGTAATTTGTAAACATGAGATATTGACGTCTGTGAGCCTGTTATCTGGTTACTCCCTTGCAGGGTCACTGACACCGTGGGAGAGCTGGGACTAGTGTCCCAGACCCGGCAGCTGTGTGGGGCTGTGGTCAGCACTGGAAGTGGCCCGCGTCCAGCTTCCGGGTTCCAGCTCTCCCCACGTGCTGCGGCTGCACCCGCTTTGCTGGTCGGTGCCAGAAGTTGGACCCAACTTCTGCATTTGAGCGTGGTATCGGCACGGTGCCCGTGGTCTCTCCCCCCCAGGTAAAAGTCTTAAGGGGGGGGGGGGGGAATGTGTGTGTATGTGTTGAGGGAGTGGGTTTGAGTGAGTGGAGGGGGAACATTGAGTGCAGGAGAAGGGGGGGGGGAGAGTGTGAGGAGAGGAGAAGGGGGGGTGAGTATGTGGGGAGAGTGTGAGAGGAGAGTGGGCGAGTGTGAGGGGAGTAAGTCTGGGGTAAGAGTGAGAGAGTGGAGGAATGAGAGTGGGAGAGGGTGGAAAGTGATAGGGGGAGTGAGGCAGGGGGGGAAATACATGGGTGTGAGAGAGGATGAGAGGGGGGAGTGTGAGAAGGGGGAGAGAAATAGAGGGGTTCAGAGAATGAGGAAGGCATTCAAAAGAAAAGGGAAGGGGCTCACAAGTTCGTCGACATGATGGGGGGGGGGGGGGGAGCGGTGAAACTCTAGTTCTGGGCCCCGGGAAAGTTGTTGGCGGTCCTGCTCCCTTATATGTGATGTCAATGTGTTTAATAAGTGTTTGCACTATCAAACCCCTTCTCCCTTCTGGCCTATCGATTAAGGACAGGTTGGGATAAAGAAAACACTTGATTGACAAACAATTACCCATTCAGAAGCCAAGAGAAAAGAGAATATGTGATTAATCTGTAAAGAAAATGAAGTGCAGTTTCTTCTGCCCAAATCAAAGACAATAACCATGTTAACAAAGAACCAATAAAAACAGTGTCCCTTGTGGATTACCTTCAATGCTCTTCTGAATTTCTAAGGCTATATCCAGTGCATTAAAGGGTAAAACAGGTTCAGTAGCAATCTGAAGAACTATTTCTGAGGTCAGCTGAAAAACAAGAACAAAACGCATTATTTTACATTTTGCATTTAATATTTGTACATTGTTCAGTGATAGAGCTGATCTACAATACTACAGACGGATGCAGGACAGACACCCAGGAAAAAACTATGAAGCAAAAAGAAGCTTCTTTCGTGTTACTGTCACTTCTGCAAATTCCACTTAAGAACTATCCTCGAAAAAATGACAATTTTTTAGGTGTTATAGTTAAGTTGCTAATATGTGCAGAACTAGTGCACCTCAGCTCACTTTGCTAACTTCTGTGGTGTAGGTAAAATGGTGCTGAAAACACTGCCTGTAAATAGTGATCTCCGAACTTACCTCGATTTGCTTCCCCGCTGTTTCGTTCGAACGTTTTAAAAAGTAAAGAAAAATAGATTTAAAAAAAAAAAAAAAAAAGAATTGGAACTTTTTGCTTTTTATCTTTTTTTTAATGGTAACTGGCAACGTTTTAATTCTCTGTAGAGCTTTAGATTAAACGTTTTCATAAAAAGTTTGATTGAAACACTACATAGGTTTGCCTGTGGCAGCTCTACTCGGTCAGTGTAGTTTGGGAGGGGCAGAGGGAGGGCTGCAAACTGGGTGTGGGCAGGCACAGGCTGGCAGGAAACTAGGGAAAGAGAGATTTATTTTTATTTTATTTGTTTTTCAAATGGAGAAGCATTTAGGCCGGAGAGTGAAACTGAGGAGGGAGTCTGCCTGGTGTAGATGCAAAGTTAGCACAGCAGTCAGGGATAACAGCCTCAGCAGCCGTAGATGTACTGGTTGCTTTTGCTGGTACCAGTAGCAGCAGTAAAACTGTGGCCGCACATTCTGTACGCATGCCCCAGGAGCCCGATACTGCTGCTTTCCAGTCCCTGTTAGGGAAAAAGGTTGTGGCAGAGTTGAGCTTCCATCTTCTTTGACCTCATTCTTTGGTTGGAAGTAGAGATGGGCGATTTTGTCGGACGAATTTGGATCCGCAGCGGAACGGCTAGTTCCTTTGGTCTGCGGATTTCAGCATCTGTTCCTCTCCCAGGCATCATAGCGGCAGGCCCCAGGCTGTTATTCCATTCTGCTCCAATAGCCTCAGGCATCACGTTGGTTATGTCCCCAGAGGAGACACATCCTTGGTGTGCAAATTCTTTGAATTACAATATCATGGCACATTGAGTGACTCTGTGGTGGTCACTGTATCCTACAAAATGCTGCAGTGTGAAAGAACAGGTGCATCCTGGGGACAACAGCACTGCAACACCAGCTGCAGTGCAATCACTTTGACATATGGGACAGGCACCATCAGCAATCCCCTATGTCCCCATCTTCCTCGAGACACATGTATTTTGCTGTGAGTCACCATAAGAGAGCCAACATGACTGCACAAGGAGGAGAATATCCTCAACTTTATCAAGGTAGCACACCAGACCCATACAGACTCCATGGTCTGCCCCTTGTTGGAGCTCTGCTCCTGGGAGGAGTTCTGTGGGTGCTCAGGTACTTCTCCTGGATTGACTATTCCACCTGTTGAACTTCTTTGTCCTGCCCCACACTCACCAACACCACCACCTCAGAGATACTGGGGCCATGGAGTGAGAGCAAGACCAAGTAGGCAGCAGAGTGGGACAGAGCCTGGTGCCTATGAACAGGCATCTATATCATGTCAGTGAATAAGGCTGTATTTTCTGTTCTGTGGGGAAAGTGTTAGTAGGGGAGAGCTAAATAAGGATGTATGATCATAGGCAGTCGACAAGCATGTTATACTAAGGCACCCTAGTCATTTCCTCTATTAGGAACAGCAGATGGTGCCAAGAAAAAAGAAAGCAGCACACCCAATGGGTGGTAATAGTGATGTTGTCCCTTCCGCCATGTTCACTAATCCACATATCACTGTTGAGAGCTCTACCCACTACTGTAGTTTAACAACCTCTTGGTACAGGTTTTTCCAGCATTAGTTCAAAAACGGGTTCTACTTGGTATTTTCAAGCAAGGCTCAGCAGATTTAATTAACTTCCTAAAGCCCTGGCCCTCTATAAACCTAAAAGGGCAGCATATCAACTGCTGGCATTTTAGCCCTTTTACTATTCAACAAAAGGGGTCGACTGTGTGTGCGAAGGAACACGTGCACCCTATGGAAAGCTTTGTTAACAGTGGGTTGGTGTATTGCACAAGGTATAATTGTTCCACCACGTGCTTGCCTATTCATGCCAGAATGCTCATTTCCCCCTGTGCTGTGCTGCCGACTGCTAGCAGCAGCTCACCTCTATCACAACGATGGCCTTCCCTACACCAAAGCCCTCTGTGTCAGCTGATCGACTAGTACCAGGGATTAAGCCTTCCCAAACTGTTCTACTGCCTGTGTCCTTCTTGCTTTTTTGCCATGCAAGTGTATAAGTCATGTGTTCTATAAGTGCAGAGGTTTCCAGAGGAGTCCTAGCTTTTTTCTGCCTCACAATGGCATAGCTTGAGCTATCTCTGCTGCACACACCAGCACTAACATATTCATCATCGTCATCATCATCATCATCACTCTTTTCCTCAATAGTTATATGTTGTGTAATATTCTGTACTGCTTTTTCTAATGCTAAGATTTTATTGCCTCTCCCCTCATTGCCATTACCAGGGCCATGCACTCTCTTAATGGTGATGATGATGAAGAGGAGGAGTAGGATAACAAACTATGCAGCATTGGCTGGTGCAGAACAGCGTGTGCTCTTCCTAAAGCGGACAATTAGGTTTGTTGGTGGTGGGGGACTTGTGGGTTTTTCTTCACTTTGAAATATAGAATATATACTCAAGTCAATGTTGCTTTCCAGTAGAATAAGTTAATAACAGGAGCTCCAGTGCCGCTAGCCGTGGTTGCCGATGCAGCCTGCTGCCCACAGAGGGAATGACTATAATCATCACCTTCATACCATTAACAGTTGTTGTCGCACCAATGATCACATCATTAGCTCCTACACTACTCATACCATCAGAACCACTTTGGCCCCCTGCTAGGACAATTTTTATATCACAGACTTTATCACCATCTCCCTCATCAGCCTCGTCTTCCATCCCTGCCTCAATCCTTCCTTATCCAGCCCTCCACCTCCTCAGTGTCTTGAAATAGAAGAGCTAGAGTATGTTCAGCATCCACCCTCCTCCTCCCTTCACATATTACTGAGGATCTATCAGGCTGACTGTTCCCTCACAGGTAGTTGTGCTGCTGCCCTTGGACACCCAGTGGTTGAGGCCTGACCAGCCCCCTCCTCAGCAGTCCTCTTCTCTCTCACCCATACTCGCAGTAACGCATTCTTAGTTTGCCATGGATGGCTACTCTCTGTAAGCCGCTTCAAGTAGCATTTAGTTATTTTCTTACAACCTGTTTCTCCCTAGCGGTGGTGACTAGTGATGGACAAACCGTTCTCCGAAATTAGAATTCGCTGCTAAAATGAGGTTGTTTCGCAAATTCATCTTAGTTTTTAAAAAGTCGACTCTTCACATTTTCACTGAACCCAAATGGGTGAAATGTGCAAGTTCTGCACATCTCTAGTTGTGAATACATGACTGCATATTAAGCTGTATCTTGCTATTTCCTTTAAGGCTGTACTGCAATTGGCCTATTGTGGGATATCAAGTAAAAAAAAAAAGCTATAGTTTGATAAAAGTTAACATTTTTTGAAACAGATCATTGCTGCTTAATTAGGTTGCCGACCGAAACTTCCTTTATGCAAATGAAATGCCTAATAAGGAACACACTTCATTTCAGGTACTGCAGGATAATTAAGTAGCAGGAAAATTATGTTTTAATGGAGTGAGCAAAACAGTTTAGCAGCAATGTTAATCCAAAAAGTGTGTGTGTGTGTTTTCATACGCCCTCACAGCTTTGGTTGTTATCAGAGGGACCCATTTTTGTTACATTCTGGTGGGGGAAGACAATGCCCCAATTTCATACATATGCCCCATTTGGATCATAGAATTGTTTGGGTCTGGCCTCATTATTTATTAATAATTTTAGCAGTATCCCTCCCCCCAGATTTTTGATTCCTATAATTACACAGTGTAAAGAAACGTGTGCTTTGACGGTCCCCATCACTTTCTGTCTCCGGCTGCTCCAAGTTATTTAACTCTTTGGGCACCCCAGCTTAGCTCTTGTCCTGCCTTCCCATGGAGCACTAGGTGCAATCTAAGAAGTAAGGATGACCCCTCCTTCATTTCCTCCAAAATGGCTACTGCAGCTACATGACTACTATGGAAAGCGATCGCACTGTGCTGGACGGGCCCTGGCACTCAGGCAGTACGACCCCTTCAACACTCAAAGGGTTAAAGCAGCAATCCTGCTGAATGAAACCAATTTTGTTTACAGCATTGGAGCTGGGGAATTCCTCTGGGGCTGAACAGCATTGCTTTTTTCGCTCTGGGGACTCTCAGATACATACAGTACCTGTGTAGTTATTGGTGTCACTTCCCATATATCTATATGGCTGTCCAATAGGAAGCTGCAAGCTATGATGTAGAAGCTTCCTATTGGCCTGAGAGGAGAGAGAGGAGAGAGAGGAGAGAGAGAAGAGAGAGGACAGAGGACAGAAGAAAGACAGACACATACACAGAGGACACAGAGAGACAGAGGAGAGGGAGAGAAAGAGAGGAGTGAGAAACTGGATATACAGTTAGCTCCAGAAATAATTGGACACTAACACAATTTTCATAATTTTGGCTCTGTACGCCACCACAATGGATTTGAAATGAAATAACCGAGATTCAATAGAAGTGCAGACTTTCTGCTTTAATTCAAGGGGTTGAACAAAAATATAGTATGAAACGTTTAGGAATTGCAACCATTTTCATACACAGTCCCCTTATTTCATGGGCTCAAATGTAATTGGAGAAATTAACACAATCATAAATAAAATGTTCATTTTTAATACTTTGTCGCGAATCCTTTGCAGGCAATGACTGCTTGAAGTCTGGAACGCATGGACATCACCAAATGCTGGGTTTCCTCCTTTGTGATGCTTTGCCAGGCCTTTACTGCAGCTGTCTTCAGTTGTTGTTTGTTCATGGGTCTTTCTGCCTTAAGTTTTGTCTTCTTCAAGTGAAATGCATGCTCGATCGGGTTGAGATCAGGTGATTAACTCGGCCATTGCAGAATATTCCACTTCTTTGCCTTAAAAAACTCCTGGGTTGCTTTCGCGGTATGTTTTGGGTCATTGTCCACCTGTAAAGTGAAGCGCCGTCCAATCAACTTCGCTGAATTTGGCTGAATCTGAGCAGACAATATATCTCTATACACATCAGAATTCATCCAGCTTCTTCTATCTTCTGTCACATCATCAATAAACACTAGTAACCCAGTGCCATTGTAAGCCATGCATGCCCATGCCATCACACTGCCTCCACCGTGTTTTACAGATGATGTATTATGCTTCGGATCATGAGCCGTTCCAAGCTTTCTCCATACTTTTTTCTTCCCATCATTCTGGTACAGGTTGATCTTAGTTTCATCTGTCCAAAAATGCTGTTCCAGAACTGGGCTGGCTTTTTTTAGATATTGTTTGGCAAAGTCTAATCTGGCCTTTCTATTCTTGAGGCTTATGAATGGTTTGCACCTTGTGGTGAACCCTCTGTATTTGCTCCTGTGAAGTCTTCTCTTATGGTAGACTTGGATAATGCCTACCTCCTGGAGAGTGTTCTTCACTTGGCTGGATGTTGTGAAGGGGTTTTTCTTTACCATGGAAAGGATCCTACGATCATCCAGCACTGTTGTCTTCCGTGGATATCCAGGCCTTTTTATGTTGCAGAGCGCACCAGTGCATTCTTTTTTTCTCGGAGAGTACTAAACTGTTGATTTGGCCACTCCTAATGTTCCTGCTATCTCTCTGATAGATTTTCTTTTTTTTTGCAGCCTAAGGATGCCCTGTTCACTTGCATTGAGAGCTCCTTTGACCGCATGTTGTGGGTTCACAGCAACAGCTTCCAAATGCGAATGCCACACCTGGAATCAACTCCAGACCTTTTACCTGCTTAATTGATGATGAAATAACGAAGGAATAGCCCACACCTGTCCATGAAACAGCTTTTGAGTCAATTGTCCAATTACTTTTGGTCCCTTGAAAAAGAGGGGGCTACATATTAAAGAGATGTAATTCCTAAACCCTTTCTCCAATTTGGATGTGAATACCCTCAAATGAAAGCGGATAGACTGCACTTCAAGCCCATATTCATTATTTAACTGTAACTTTAATTTATTTTGGTACACAGCTGAAATAACAAAACTTATATCCGTGTCCAATTATTTTCGGACCTAACTGTACCTGGAAAATAAGATAATTTACATATGCTAAATATATAAAAATTATTTAAATGCGCATATTTCCCAGGTATCTCAGCTGTGTTCACTGATATCGCTCCACAATGAATATAAATTACTGTTTGGAGGTATAGAAGTAAATGACTACTCTACTGGATAGGATTTTCTGTTCTCTTTGGTGAATTAGCAGGGAAATTGATTTTGCAAAAAAAGTTTCATGACCGAAAAGTGGACTTAGATGAGAACTTTTCACACGTCTAACCAAAAGCCTCAAATTATTTAGAACCATTTTTTCTATTAGTATTATTTCAATTTTTTCGTTTCCCAATAGTTTATTTTATTTTATGCTTTTTTTGAGTATTTGTATGCTTTCTTAGGCTGTTTTTTAAATTTTTCTGATTTCAAGCTTTTCCCATAATTTGGTAAACACAAGGGAAAGGGCTCCGTCCCACAAACCGTAACCAATAACAAAAGAATGTACATAAAAAAAATTGTTATATACCATTTTTAGTATTTGTCCAATTATGAAACATTTATGGAAGTATCAAACTAGAGCAGCAACATAATAACAAATACTTCACTCTACAAGTCGGGGATTTGAGTATCTGGGTACCAGGGGCAGGATGAGCTTTAAAGCTCTGGTTTAAAAATAAAAAATAAATTCAATATGTGCATCAATACAATCTACACACTGACAAGTGATTAGCTAAGTTGCTGATCGAACCGTTCTGTAATCGATCGCTGAAGATTCGGCTGGGGGTTCACTAAATGCATCTTGGGTAATCTTCTGCTGCACTGACAGCCAAAGTTCTGTGAGGAAGATCATGTGACCAGGCAGGCACTAGATTCAATTGGTTCACTGCTAGAGAGGGCTCAAAAAGGTGATGCTGTTTCAGAAGGGGAAGGGGATGTGACTTTGTAAACGGTTGCTATAGGAACAAAAATGCTTGTTACATTAGAATACATTAACATGTCTTTAAAAAAATTTTTTTTTTAAATGCTACAAGTATTTTCTCATACAACAGAACTGATTTATTTAAAAAAAAAAACACACATGTAGGATATTGCTTGAACTGCAGCTTTGAAGCCTAAAACAAAAGGAAGACTTGGATGGGAAGATTAATTGTAGCAGTTTAAGTGCTGGTCGACGGACAGTATTGGACGGTCTAACAAATGGACGTTACAGTGTTACATACAATAAAACACAGGGGGGGAAACTACTTCAAAGAACAGGACTGTCAAATGGAGAGATTAACAACCATTTGTTTCTGAATGCAGTTAGAGGATTTTAACTTGAAATTTGGAATTGTACTTGTACATCATGCAGATTTATATAGGCTAACGTTAATGGCGTTCTTTCTAAACATTTTTATGAGTTACAAAATGACAGGTATATTTACAATCATAATGAATAAAACATGAATGTAACAATAGCCATCCTATCGTCTACTCTTCGGATTTAACTGCAATACAATACAATGCACTGGAGTCACATAGAAAGGAACAGGTTTCCACCCTGCTAAGCGCAATACATATTTCCACAACAGATGTTTCCATTTATCTTTGGTCCTTAGCACAGATTAGAAACTCCAGTCACTGCATTTCCTTCTCTCTGTCCTGCCTAGGCTGTAGATGCCTTTATGACTATCATCGTTCAGTATTAATATATTAAAGAATAAGGGCACAGCCCTCTGCGTTCATCAGCTTGTACAGTCAAGCCTTGATCTAACGAAAAGCCAAATGGGGGTTCTTTATTGCACTGTGATAGTGTGTACCAGGCAGTATAGCACATAGCCCCCCCACTGACATCAGCTGGAATGTCCATGCCCTGGTTGACAGTATTCAAGTTTAATAAATGTATGTATGTATATCTTTATTTACATAGCGCCATCCAAGTACATAGCACTTTACAGCAGTAAATAGTAGTAAATAACCTCTAAAAACAAACACTCTGAAACATACATTTGAGCGATCTAGTTTGTCCTGCTCTTTCACTTTACCAAAATGAAACATATTGATTTACGGTATGAATAGTTTACATAACTGGATGAAGCTACAATCTTCCCAAACAAGGGAGTGACTGCACCCGAGCCTACTGAATAGTGGCCATCAAATTTGTGGAGCTGATATCTTCTGCGATAAGAGTGTATCACATACTCTGAAGTAAGTGAAGCTAACGGATCCCTATCAGCAACCATGACGACGCACTCTAGTACCAAGTTTCTTGGTGAGTAGCGTGTTTGATATAAATAAATGCAATGAGCGAGAAGCACAAAAAATTTACTAATGCAAAAAAAAAAAAAGTAGGTTCCATTGTCCCTGTCAGATTACAACAATACATCATGATTTCAATAAACCATTCATATGCCTTTAATGGTGTAAAACAATGGATCTCTAGCTACTGCATGTAGCTACACGACTACCAGTGTCCTATATGCCTCACAATCCAATTGGGTGGGTATTGGATGAAATGGAAATCTGCTAGGTTCATGTGAGGTCGTTGAACACGTTCCATTGGTGGCGTCACAGACCAGTTGAGAGAGGATTGCAGTTTCATCCAGCTGACGGTGTTCGTGGTTCGAACACGCCAACTCCTATTCACACCGGATGCTCATCCAGATCTCCAGATCTATGTATAGCCACAGACTATGTACACTTATGTACATTTTGTAATACCAATGCTGGTATAATGTTTTATTACTTTGTTGTACTTTGGAGGACTGTTCCTCAGTGTGCTTTTTGCTTCTTCTTGTGACTGCCAGTGTCCTATCAGTACCGCTAAGAATTCAATTGGATGGGTATTGGATGGAAAGGAAATGTGGTAGGGTCCTGCTCGGCTGTGGCTGTTGAAATGAGCTTGTTCTTTAATAACAATTTTTGTAGAAGGTTATTGTAAATAATGGCATATGAGGTGGTGCTAAACCATCTATGCAGAATAGTATCTTTTATTGCCTAATATTATCTTTGGTTTAAATGTCTCACAGCCCCAACCAGTTTCTTTAAAAAATAACTTCAATTTAGAACCTTGTTAACTTTTAAATAGTAAGTTTCCTGAAATATAGATATGGCTACAGCAGGAGTAGCCAACTCCAGTCCTCAAGAGCTACCAACTGGTCAGGTTCACAGCTGACTCAATCAGTGGCTCAGTCTTTGCGCTTCTGCTCCCCGGGCTCCCTGAGCCCACCTTAGGACACCTGCGTTATGGTTTGACAAGTGTACCCCCCAGTCAACCTCCCCACCTGGCACTGTCCTCGGAGCGGACAGTCTTTGGGCCACCTGTGCTGAAGCTGGGATATCCTGAAAACCTGACCTGTTGGTAGCTCTTGAGGGCTGGAGTTCGCTACCCTTGGTTAATAGCACTGAAAATAAAAACGGGTACATACATTAAAAATGTCCAGATTTTTAAATTAAAAAAAAAAAAAATAACTTCAGGCATTTATTGTTCATGTCTAGATATTACATTTACATAGCAGTTTAAATCTGTTAATGGGATAATTGTGGTGTTTATTAAAACACGTACTTGGTGAGTTAACCCAAAGCAATCAATCACTTAGAGGAAAGATTGCAGCATTGATTTAAGCAGAGTGACTAATAATGGTGCAGAATCATACATCAAACCCATGTAATGCAGTTAGACAGAAAAGTCTGCTGATTTCTTATTTATAGCCTTATTTTTGGATATTCTTTCCCTTGAGTGCAACATTGAATATACACACAAAATGAAGAAGCATTCCTTACTCTCCAAAACATGAATCAGACTGTCTGATAAATAATTAAATATAGGAATATTCAAGGAAGGGAAAAAGCAATCCATATCAAATCAAAACCACAACAATAATGGGTAAAAACCTTGAAGCTAAAATTGTTCTCAGAAATTAGTGAAACATAAACCTTCACTGGCTGTACTGGAACATAAAACATTTGTTTCTAACAAGTTGCCTCTTCTTTCCAAATTGCCACATTTACAATTACAGGTGCAATTAAGCATCATCTCATTTGGACATGGTGGGGGGGGGGGTGGAATGTAACAGTGAGGAAAACATTCTTTGATACAAATCGTTTGTCTCAAGCTTGAAAAATGAATACATTTTGCATTACAGTAGCCCAGGGGTGGCCAACTCCTGTCCTCAAGGGCCACCAGCAGGTCAGGTGTTAAGGATATCCCTGCTTCAGCACAGGTGGCTCAGTCGTTTACATCTTCTACTCGCGATGTAACATGGTATGGCCATGCCAGGTAGTGGTGATAAACGCTGGTGTTAAGAACCACAGTCAAAGCATGGTCAACCTCATCAGATGTGGTTAAACATTGTCATGATAACAGGTTTAAACTGCAGCTGTCTAACCAGGGGTACGCAAACTGGGGGGCGCAAGATTTGTTTTTTGGGGGGGGGGGGGGGGGGGGGGGTGGCGGATGCAGAGGTCCCACACTCTTCCCCAAGGCATTTAAATGCCGGGGGATTGTGTGAGGCCTCTGCAACAATCCTTACCTTGTCTTCAACGACATCTACATGGCAACACATGACGTCAAGTGACGCCGAGAGCCGGAGACAAGGTAAGGGAGGGGGGCGCGTGAAGGGAGGGAAGCAGGCAGGGGGCGCAGCGGGGAAAGATAGGGCACCCCTGGTCTCAGCTACTCTCTTTCTGTGACCAAGTTTTGCACTCACATCCTGCACTAAATTAAAAATGTCATAAACATTGGACAAAGACACCCTTAAATGGTTTATTGTAAAATAAGCTTATGCACAAGCCAATGGGTCACAAACCTAAATCTACAGTCGTAAAGAATAAAGACAAAAGGAATTGATTCTTAATATAACATTTTACACTTTCACTTTTGAATGTTCCTACATCTATAATTTGTATTTGAATTTTTTTTACGCTGAAGCAGCTGGAGTTAGTGCAACATAGAATAATATATTATAGTAGCCAGTTGAAGACCCATGTTATGTGGCAGCTTTTATTTTAGGTCTGTGGAGGGTTTTCAGAGAAGAGTATTAAAGAGTAATGTGAAAGTCAAACAATTGAACTGGCGCATAATTATTCACATTTGTTGCATGTTTTGTTTGGAAGAGCCACTAGGTGTTAAGTGTGACCGTTTCAATATTTGGTTTTATAAACAACCTAAACAAACCTGCCATACAAAGGAGAGGAAACCCTCAAACAAACCAGCACTCTACATTCCCAATTAATCAATTTCATCATACACTCTCATTAAAAAAAGAATGAGTAGAAAAAAATGACATCAAAAATAATTGAGCAAAACCTAAATATTAGCATGCAAATGTGGGCTTAACATTATAATAAAGATGACTCGATCATGGAGGATCGGTACTATATCAGCCAAATAGTAAACTGAGCAATACGTAAGTATACTGTATAACAAATATCATTCAAACCAATTCACTCCAAAGCTTGTGAACACCAAATCACAACAATTGAAAAATAAGAGCAAGTTACCAAGCCCATAAATACATGAAGAAGTAATGCTGAAATCCATTATTTGTTGCAGATGCAATGGATATCAAGGTCTTCATCGTCCAAGCAGTCCAATGCACATTTTGCCTAAATGGCTTTGTCAGGTGTGGGGTTAATTATTCAGTTGCAGCTTATTATTTGGTTTTATACAGTAAAAAGTGGACACAAAGAAAATGGATCCCTCACCAGTAGGAGGGAACAAATCTCATAAAGAATGGCACAGAGGCAAAAATATATATAAAATTGTTAGAACAATATATCAAAATACACTATTAATTGGATATATCTCACTAAAAACAATGGTAGGGCTCCCTAAATATCACACGGCCTAAATCAATGACACACATTGTTATTCAATGTTTTTTTAGTGAGATGTGCCCAATTAATGGTGTATTTTGATATATTCTAATAAATGTAGATTTTTTTTGCCTCAGTGCCATAGTTTAGATGTCTTCCCTCCTACTGGTGAGGAATCCATTTTGTTTTTATTCAGTTTTACACCTCCCGTGTGAGCACCATCCACCATTACAGTTTTCATTTGAGTTCGTACTTTGGAGATGATGTTTTGGGTAAAGGTTGTTTATTCGTTTTCATCTCTTTTTGAGTGCTACTGGTTTTTGATGTCCAATAAAATGTGGTACACACAATCGGAAGGTGTCAAAACCTACTGTATAATTGAGGTAAAGTAAAGCTGGGTGTCCCAGTTTTTTTCTCATTGAACCCTAAAACAAAAGTATTAGGGAAAATGGCTGACCTGTAAAGTGAAAGAAATGTGATTGGGTGTACAATACCAATTCTTTTTCCCAATACTAACTAAATATTAATGGGAAAAGTGCAATATATGAGCTCACAGTTTATGGACTCTTGCCTTTTCTTAGCCAAATTACCAACTGTTGGTTGATTGGGGATCTCTACTTTCTACTACAGTACATTTGATTAGTAATCTGACACTATTTGTTTTTTTCCGCCTGTGTTAAGTACACTGTTTTCTGCATTTCCTATGCCACGCGCAGTGCTACTTATTACAAACTGTCTAGGCAAGTGGCACTGTTGCTTGCTTTTTTTTTAATGGTATTGACACAGTGACAATGCTACAAATTGATGTCTATCCTGGAGACAAGATAAAAGGAACGGATCGCCACATTGGCCAGATATACTTATCGTGTTGCTCTTTTCCGCCAACATACAGTATACACGGCAGGGTAGATTTATGTATGCAGGCACGTACACCCTCAATGGACAGTCATCCCTTACTGATTAACCTGATGGGTATTAGTAAAGATGGGCAAACCTTTCACCGTCACTTTAGAACTTTGCCAAATTTGACATTTTGTCAAAAATCCAACTTGTTAAAAGTACTCAAGCAGTTTGGCAAGTAAACATCTCCACAGCTGGAGAGGAGAGAAGGGAGAGAGGGGAGAGAAGGGAGAGAGGGGAGAGAAGGGAGAGAGAGGATAGAAGGGAGAGAGAGGATAGAAGGGAGAGAGAGGCTAGAAGGGACAGAGAGAGGAGAGAGAGAGGAGAGTGAGAGGAGAGAGGAGAGAGACACACAAAGGGAGAGAGACAGACACACACAACGAGAGAGAGAGAGAGAGAGTGAGAGAGAGACACAGACACAGACACAGAGACACGCACAAAGAGACAGACACACACCTAGAATAAGGTTGAATAAAAGAAAGATATCTTGGAAATAAACCAAATTGGATATATAAATTATTCACAGGTATCTCCCCACCTGTTGTTAATATGCATGCTTTGGTAGGTACATAGTGTAAGTCCATGGGTACCAATTAAGACTGATCTCTCTCTCTCTCTCTCTCTATCTATCTCTCTCAATCTCTCTCAATCTCTCTCTCCATTCTCTCTCTCATAAAAGTTTGAGCCTAAATCGTTAAGAATGATGGACTGGTCCTCACGGAGAAGAGGCACTGCAACTATATTACACTCATGGTGAAAACCAAAGATGAGTAGTGTATTACCTGCCACATGATTTAAAGACAATGCAATTCATTTATAGCACATTCTGGAAATGTCACATTATATGCTGTTCTAAATACCTCACTTACTAGGCATTAATATAAATCTTCCAATCTTCATTTATTTAAAAAAAAAAAAAAAAGAATTGATGACTTACCGCAGAGGATCAAAATCCTATGAATTGCTAATCTCACATGTAGTAAACTTCAGAGTATTTATGGCCACATTTTATATTCCATATTTGCAGTTTACTCTGTACAAACTGTGCTAAAGTAAATGTAAAAATGTAATCTCACTAGGTGATGCTTGTTCTGCAGATAAATTGCACGGAGATGTAAGACCACGCAGTAGCTTGTAAAACAGAGTGGCCTTGCTGAAGTGATACGAGGTAAAAGTTGACCTATAGTATTTATGGTTGTTGTCTTGTTATGGTTTTCGGAACAATTTTATTGTAGTAATTAAAAATTGATTTTTTTTACCTGGTTAAACAAGAGAGGAAATCCAAACAAAAATCTTATTACTGCTTATTACAACCTACAGTAAAATCAAAATGAACTCATATTAACCATACTCATACTCAATTGTAGAGAGACACTTTTTCCTGGTTATTGTCAGCATACACAACACAACTGGTTCTCTTTCCGATATTCTGCTTAGCAAACGTAGTGGTACAGATACACAGGACAGGTAACAATTGTAACAGTGAAGTGGGCAAATGATACAAACTCTGGATATCTGTATGTATGCATGTATATATATATCGTTATTTATATAGTGTCGACAGTGTACTTAGCACTTCACAAAGACAATACATTACAGGGAATAATAACAACATAATCTGAAGAACTACATGACGTACAATGCAATATTTAGATTTGGTTCATCGCATGAAATTGGATCTAAATTCGTAATTAAAATAGGCGAGATGATGGCACATTAATGTGGATTTAAATAAAGAGCTTCTTATGCCTGAAGATGAAACATATGATGCAAGACTGCGCTGAAGCAGAGATGTCCTGTCCATAACATAACTGTGCCACCTCCACAACCTTCTCTTTAAGCTTCTTTCAAATTCAAGTGTCACCTCCTTGTGACCTTGGGCAATTTATTCTATCTCCATTTGCCTCTACGTGCCACAATAATTAGATTGTAAATTCTTCAGAGCATTTTTTTATTGTTAGTTTAAGTGTATGTGTTGTATGATTTTATTATATTAACAATCCACATAGAAAAGGGCATTACCGGCCACTAGGCCCTTTCTGGGTTAATGGCCCTCAGCTTCGCAATGCCTCTCATATTTACAGAGGAGAAAGCAGCCTCCTAGCCGCCTTGGGTGGGGGCCACCATGACCTGGGGCAAGGCCCTCCCTCACCTTACGGGCTCCCTGGCCATTCTCCTTCCCACCGCATGGGGAGCGGGGGGATGATGCAACCATGGGGCAGGATGGAGAGATGCAGGGGGGAGGGGGGGATTTAAAGCACAGTCGGGAGAGAGCGTGACCATTCAGCTCCCCATCAGAAAATGTTCCCACCCATCCGTCCCTTGTTGATGAGGAGTGTTGGCATTTAATCAGTGTTTGGCCACTTGTTTTTGGTTGTTGAATAGGGTTAACAGTTACCATTGTTTGCTACTTGTATATTGCCTATGAATATTGTTACCATGTATCATTGTTCTGTTACAGTGTGAAGTCGATATACCTCTGCAACGGAAAACGAAAAGGACTGAAGTTCCTCAAGGAGCGGTCGATTGGACCAGGTTGAATCTGTCGCGGTGGCAGTTGGGGGGTAAGTGCTTGTGCTTGCCAGACGGGGCTTGGGGCAGTTAAAGCTCAGATGGTGTGGCGACTGGGCGGGGTCATCTAAACTAGACTTTCGGGAGCCCACTCTTAACAATGGCTGGATCAGGTGGTCCTGGCTAGAAGATTACGGGGGCAGCGGTTCAAGGACCGTCTGATCTTTCACCCGTTAAGCGAGCAGTCTGGCAGGGACTGGCATTTACTCAATTATTTAATGTTAAATAAAAAAGCTGCAGCCTTTTATACCTCCAGATCCGGTCTGTGTCTATGTGGGTACAGGGTAACTAGGGGAGGGGAGCTCCTCGCAGCCTCTGTGGTCTTGTACTTGACCAGACCTCTCTGTGCAGTGTCTGTAACTAGATCTCAGCAGTCTATGCAAATACAGAAGCCAGCCCGAAATACATGAAAAAAATTGACTGGATAGTTTATGCACTGCTTAATTTATTTTAAGATGCATGTTTTTATAGCTAAAGTGCTTTGCAATAAGTATCTGATACAGAATCCAAACAGTTGAAAAGAGCCCAGAATACATTACGTCTACAAGGACAATTCCTTTATTACTATAAGCAACGTTGGCTGAAATAGAAATATCGTTACTCTCTCAAATTGCTTTATTTATTTTTCTATTATGGGCATATCTTCATTGTCTTTGGCTGCACGCTACACAATAAAAACAGTGTTTTTGGCCCAAGATCCAATTCACTGCTAAAAATAATGGTAATGTTTTCATCCTGCCTGTTCCAAATACGCCATTTGTGCGAACGTGGGTGGATATTGTATGGGCATGGTTTAGCTACTAGATATAAAATATGTAGGGAAGGAAATACTTAATGCTTTACACATTTCCTTTCCTACAGATTGTATATCTGGTAGCCAAATATGCCTGGTCAAATATTTGTATTTAGAACATGCAGAAAAATTAACCCATCACCCTCTCTTAACATGTCCATGAAAGTGTACACTTTTTAACCAGTAGAACAAAAACAATATATTCTGTACATGGGTTCTTGTGACATGTAGATGTTTGCTTACACATGCCATGTTATGTTTTTTACCACTACTACATAATAAAGAAAGCTGCCACATTAAAAGTACTACAATGTAATAACACAAACCATTAGCATCCCGGGAAATAGATTCAAATATGCAGAAATATATGCAATTACATGTAGAGATTGGTAAATGTATAAAAATGCGATCCGCAAATTCTTTGTTATGTTTCCTACAAAATTCTACTTGGTATGGTAAAATTTGGGCGAATGCGAGTTAACGTGCTGCCATATTTGCTTCACCCTTCCTTTGGTCAAAGCCATAATATTCAACAGGCGAATGTTATGAAACCTTCTCTCCGCCGCAAATGCACCGGATGTTTCGTACAGTCGCCGGTCGAATGTTTGTACGTTTGATTTAAATCGCGTGTGTGTTTAACTTTATTATAAAAAAAAAGTGGCGACTGCACCGATTGAGCCGCGAATATTTGTGTCTGGTGTCTGCAAAGGAAAGCCATATACGCAACGCAGTAGAATGTCTACGAATAATTTGCCAATCCCTACTTAAATGTAGCTGTCTTTACAGATGCACTCCTTGTTGTCAACAGTACATACACAGTGTTTTATTGTACTGTTCTGTATTGATGAAACTGGGCCAAGCTGAACAGGTTTTTTTTAGTGCAATCTCACAACATAGATGGCAGCCTTGTAACACTTTTTCTTTCATTGTTATCATTCGTTTCCTGCTTTAAGGTATACTGCACACACGGCTTAGTTGATTTTAGTGCCAATACTGCCCAAATCTGTGCATATTCATCTAGAAGTGTGAACATTGTTAGCACATACAGTATACAAATAATTGCAGGGTATGGATGGAGCCTTGTATTAAATCTGAGATGTCATATAACACTCAGTTAATGATGTGTCAGCTTCCATTCGATTGGCAGCTGATGCATCCCTTCCAAGACCCATCATTGTGAATAATGCCAATAGGAGGGAAAGGAGTCGTCGTTGAAACAAAAATCTCAAGACCAATGCAGTGTAATGTCCTGTAATACATATACAAAGGAATGGATGAAGCAATGCAATTGGCCAGCTTGTCACTCATCTGCCCTTCTGATGGACATTTTTTACAAGTGTCCCTTAGCATCCATTTATCAAGCTAACCTTTTCTAAACCTTCCCAAATCGCATCAGTAAAAGACTAGGAGGTGCGAGGTGGCAGTTCTACCAGATATACCACAGGCTATTGTACCATTGTCTCTTAGATCAAGAGAAATGTAGAGAAGTTATGCCCTGAATCAAAGCAATCTACCAGTCTCGATGTTGCATAGATCTTTTTTTTTTTTAACCAATGATCTGAAACATATAAAAAGAATTGTACCAAGTTTCTTTCATTCCACGCGGATACTGAAATAAGTATGCACTTGGACGTTTAGCTCAGGAGGAGCTTGATTTTAAGCACCATAGAGACGTTAGATGGATAAGTAAGTGCACTATGGAATGGAGTACAGTATGTGTAGCAAACAAAAATTATATACACAATTGGCAAGCTGGCTCTCACAACATGCAAGAAATATTTATGGAGTTTATGTTGTAGTGTTGGCAAACTATAAAAACGATTAACTCTTTCTTTTGTAACTGGAGTTCTTGGTCACAGATGAATTCAGCAAACGCTTGTTCACGCTTTGCATGATACACACACTACATACAGACATTCACTGGTGCTAAAATGCCAGCCTTTGGCAGCCTCTAAAAGTGTTAATTAATTAGAACATCTTTTATGGCAATATTTCAGACTCACATGGCAGATGTATCTCTGATAGTCTTTTGGCAGGCATTGCTATAGGCATACAGTGTGACAGGTGCTTCACTGTGCTCCATCTCTGAATAAAAGACAAGTCCTGAAGGCTTATAACCCACAGCATTTGAAAATAATTCAACATTGTTGCTATACCAAATTCAAAATGGTCTGGCATTATTTTAAATATCATATTTTATGTAGTTCCTATACTTCTCATTTTATTTGTGTGTTTAAAAAAACCCATTGAGGTCTCAAGATGAATGTTGACGGATGAACCATGTTCTTCTGTCTGTGCAGAATATGAGAGATAAATGACTGGGCAGGCTATGATCTTTGGACAAATTAGTCTCTTGGACTACAATATATATCAACTAGCTATGTCAGTATTAATATACAAAGTTGTCAGTTGCATTACCCAAGTGATGAACACTCAAGTTATGGGTCTATAAAATGTAAAGGTAGAATTTTATAGTGCCGCACAAAATTAGTCAAGGTTAGATCACAAAATGCTGCATTAAACCTGATGAGTTTTTGTCTATGAAAGATAAAATATAACCATAATATGCTACAAAAGACATTCTTAGTTATGATAGAATAAGCAACTGTCCTTATACTGATTATTCAAATAAATCATTTTGGGTGGTTTGAAAAATAAAGGTATATGTGCTATTAATAATATATTATTTAGCAATTCTGGCAGTCTTGGGACAATGTTGGAAATCTGTGGCTATAAGAACATTTGTAAGCATAGATTATTACTATATACATTAATAGCAAATATTGCTACTGTTACTACTAAATAATGAACAAGATTTTCACTTTAAGGGGCAGTTCAACCTAACGGCTCACAAATGTTTAATAACTTATTAGTCTAATTATCTTCCTTGGAGAGATTCTATCCCCCTTAAAGTAATCTTATTACTTCTTTCTATCTTTCTAAAATGAATTTAACACGTGTTTTGTCAGGAACACTGAAACCAACAATGCACATTCTCTCTTGGACATCTCTCCCCCTGTTCTTCATAAAGGACCTCCCATTCCTCCCTCTAGTACACATCACATAGGGTAATAGGAAAATATGCATGTCCCAGCTAGAACATTAGGGCAAATTTGGGGCAAGATGTAGCACAAAATGAATTAAAGAAAAAATCCCACAGAAAGTAATTGGGGGTTTTTCTTTAGTAATTTTGCAGCCAGGAGACTTTGAGCAAAGACCCCCATGAGCTCTGTCCACTCCGAGTCCTGATCATGGAAGAATTGTCTTCTCTCACATGTCCAATATAATTCATTCGGCTTGATAAACTCAAGCTGGTTACTTATCTCATTATGTAACCACCAGAGACACTCAGGAATTGTCCTCTCTTTATGCAATTCAGTAAACCCAATCATAAAGGTTATCCTGAAAGGTTTCAATTTGGATTTCCTCATAAAGCGTAATGGTTCCTAGCAGGAATGACTTAACCTGCCACACAGAGCTTGAAGTACAAGGCTGGTAGACATACTGTAGGGTTGCCACATTTAAGGTTTTATAAAATGGGGGACCCCCCATACCCCTCCCACCCAAAAAAACACACACAATTTCCCCAACCAAAACACACACAATCCCCCAAAATTAGAGTGAAGGCCAGGCATCAGCTGGGGAGAGCTACTGTAGAGCCCAGCAGCCAACAGAGGCCCGACATCTGGACGCAGAAGTTTGAGCCCAACTTCCAGTGCCGGCCAGCTGGGGCTCCCGCAACTTGAGACCTGGGAGTTTTCCCAGATCTGACCCTTGAAAATATGGGACAATTATGCATCCCAGCAGACCTTTCATGGACCACGGGACAATTCAATGGAAAAAAGGACAATCCGGTATATACGGGACATCTAGCAACCCTCGGCAGACCAAGCTACAGAACCCATTTTATTGAGCTAATTTACTTTTTAGAACCATAGTTAAACATGGTACATATTTAGCAGGCATTAATTGCTCCCGTTGGCGCCTTGCAGCGGGGCACTCACCACACACCAGCGGGAGCAGACACCATTGTGCCTGAATTAGTCAGATGTGAGAAAGAGCGGGGGCTAATGCATTATTGCTCCCGCTGCAATAACGCCTGCTACATCTGTATTTAATTTAAAAGGAACAACCTATGATATTTCAAAGGTTTCCACAAAATATGGGGTCCTTGGAAACATAAACATTCACCTAATTAGATTCCTGGAAAATAGGAAATTATTTAGGAAGTTCTAGCAATAGGTTACACTAATTAAACAACGAACAAAAATATGACACTACTAAGATTCAGATGTTATTTCTTGTTTCCCTCTCTCATTCTCCTTTTACTTATTTTTGATCTAATTTATGATAATGTGCATTGTATAAATAGTTTTCTGTATTATGACTGTTGGTGTAATCCCCCCACTCTTCTCTATATCCCTCATTATCCCCCTATCAAACTCAATAAAAAATATTGGTGGGAAAAATAAACAACTATTTTTATATAGACATGAAATAGAAATTAAAAGCAATAAATGTGAATAGCTGTGAGTTGGGATATATGGGAAACCGGCTAAAGAAAATCAGCCATTCATGTAGGTAACGTCAAGTATTTTGGAACATTTCTGTCCTACTACTGTACACAGAAATGATAATTGACTGCTATCTCCATGAAACAAGGAAGATACCACAATATAGAGAGAAACGATTCACTTGGAATTGTGGCAAACAGTCAGACTGGCGAGTAGAGATGTACAAACGTGTCCAAATTCAGTTCGCCAATGTTTCATTCAAACTTCTAGAAAGGTTCAGAAATTCACAAAATGTGAAGTTGAACGTTTTAGTCAAAACAATGTGGACAAAAATGACAACCGTGCAGCACAATGTGACAATTTCCATCACACGCTGACATTTTCAAGCACAATTGTCGATGGGTGTAACGTCTGCACACTTGCAGCTGTGAAACTTACCAGCAATTTCAACACAATGGTCTTTAATTATAATGCTCTGCATGATACGTCTATCTTACGCTAGAACTGACAAAAAGATAAGGATACAGGAAAGAGACGGAGGGCAAAGTAAAACGTGTTCATCTAGTGAAGCTTAACTGCACGAATCATGTACAGTATGCAAAACAACGTTATTGTGCACTGTAAAATGCTTTATTTTAGCCACCTGTGCTGAAGCAGGGATAAAAAACTTAACTAAGGGGAACCTACCAATGAGATTGATCATGGGTGGGCTTGTACTACCCACTACCTGTCTTCAGGAGGACTGTACCCATTATTGTTGTTGCATTATCACTACTCTATATTTGTGATTACGGATTTCCTTTGGATGGTGGTTCTGGCATATATAATCATTTGCCTGGCATTTGAGCGCTTTTGCCATTTCTCTATCCTGAAGCAGGGATATCCTGAAAACCTGACCTGTTGGTGGCCCCTGAGGACTGGAGTTGGCCGCCCTTGCTTTATACCTAGAAGTTCCATTTGTTTGCATACTAGACACAATCATAACATTTCCTTTCATTTCTAGAAGGAAAATATGTATCTATAAATATCAATGTATCTATGTAACTATTAAATATAAAGAATTCTCCTTTTCTTGTCAGAAATGACTGTACACACATTGAATTACACGGACTTGACCACTTTTAAATAGAGATGGCGGAATTCGATGCGCATTTTTGCTTTCAAATAGAGGCAATTTTTTCATCGCAAACATGGCGTATTTTTTTCTCTTTATGTTTGTTTGCAAACGTTTGTGAAAGTCCCCTGTGCGGATTGTCATCTTCGAGGATTCCATTTTTTTAAAATGTATTTATTCTTCTTAAACAGTGGCATTTTTTCCAAACTCAAACAACTATTCTAAAAATGTTTTTTATTTTCGCAGCAAATTCGAATTTTGATGAACAATTCACCCTTCTATACTTTTAAATGTCTTGGTATTTCATAGAAATAAAAGTAACACGTTGAAAATAATTATACAGTAGATCAGGGGTGCGCAAACTTTTTGTCCTGTGCCCCCCTGCCTGCTCTCCCCCACTGTTCGCGCCCCCCCTCCCCTTGTACCAAGCGTCAAACGACGCTATAGGGTCATGTGACGCCACGTGACCCCATGGCATCATTTGATGCCGCATTGCCATGATGATGGGTCATGTGATGTCACGTGATCCGTGGCATCATTTGACACTTTGTTGCCATGGCGATGCATCACACCAAGCCGTCTGAATCAAGGTAAGTGAGTTACATAGGCCTCGCATGGTCCCCCAGCATTTAATTTAAATGCCTTGCAGAAGAGCGTGGGGCCTCTGTTACCGCTATGCTCCTCCCCCCCCCAAAAAAATATCTTGCCCTCCAGGTTGTGCAACCCTGCAAAAGATCTTCTTAAATGTCGAAACCCAATTTTCAAAACCGGTGCTGCAGCATGAAATTGAAACTAATCTGTCTTTATAATTAAAAATTGGAGCCGTTAGCATATTGTGCATTAAGATTACACTCCCTACTACAAACTATAACTAAGTCGAGAACATTTGACAGTTTTTAGCGGGGGGTATTTACATCTTGATAATGGTACTGTATATCAGGAATAATAGTCAATTCAGTTATTCTATCCATCCCATTAGGTTTACATCCAACCAATTCCACAAAATCCTATGTAAGGTGGATAGCCAACCAATGTCAAATGAGTGTACAAGGGACAATATAGGACGAAAGACATTGTAGTAAGAGTTTTCATAGGTGTGAATAACAAGAAAAGCTTGAAAAACAGTGACAGATAATATGTAACAGCTATACATTGGGTTGTGAAAATGTATGTATGTATGTCTTTATTTATACAGTGCAATTAATAAACATAGTGCTTCACAGCAGTAATACACATGACAATCATATAAATAACAAATAATACAAATAACAGAACATGGGAATAAGTGCTTCAGACATAAAAAATTAACATTTAGGAAGAGGAGTCCCTGCTCCGAAGAGCTTACATTTTAATTGGTAGGTAGGAAGAACGTACAGAGACAGTAGGAGGGCGTTCTGGTAAGTGTGTCTGCAAGGGGACAAGCTTTATGTATCAGGTGTATAGTATTAGCCATGGAGCTACTGTACGCATATGCGTCGTTAAGCAGGTGTATTTTAAGGTGGGTCTTAAAAGTGGATAGAGAGGGTGCTAGTAGGGTATTGAGGGAGAGGGCATTCCAGAGGTGTGGGGCGGTCAGTGAGAAAGGTTTAAGGTGGGAGAGGGCTTTAGATACAAAGGGAGTAGAGAGAAGACATCCTTGAGCGGAATTCAAGATTCGGGGTGGTGCATAGCGAGAAATTAGGGCTGAGATGTAAGGAGGGGCAGAAGAGTGTAAAGCTTTAAAAGTGAAGAGAATTGAGTGTGAGATGCGGGATTTGATAGGAAATCAGGAGAGTGATTTAGGAAAGAGTAGAGAGATTCTGGCAGCAGTGTTTAGGATAGATTGTAGGGGAGACAGGTGAGAGGCAGGAATGCTGGTCAGCAGGAGGTTACAGTAATCGAGACGGGAGAAAATGAGGGCCTGAGTCTGAGTTTTATCAGCGGAGCAAGAGAGGATAAGGCGTATCTTTGTAATATTGCGGAGGAAAAAGTGTCAGGTTTTAGATACGTTTTGAATGTGAGAGAGGATTTGTGTGTGACCCCTAGGCAGTGTGCTTGTGTTACTGGGTGTATGACAGAACTTCCAAGCAAGAGGTTTTAGGAGATGGGAGGGAATGGGGTCAAGAGGGCAAGTGGTAGAGGGAGAAGAGGAGATCAACAGTGACACATCCTCCTCTGTGACAGTGGAAAAAGAGTCAAGGAAGGCAGGAGGAGAGTTAGGAAGCGGTGTAGGGCGGGAGGAGGAAACAGAGGGGACGTTCTGACGTATGGATTCGACCTTTTCCTTAAAATAGTCAGCAAAGTCCTGAGGTGAGATGGAGGAAGAAGAAGAGGCAACTGAGGGTGGTCTAAGTAGCGAGTCAGAGACAGAGAAGAGTCGGCGTGGGTTAGACTTGTGCGTGTTGATTAGTGAAGAAAAGTAGGTTTGTTTAGCCTGATAGAGGGCAGAATTGAAAAAGGTTAGCATAAATTTGTAGTGAAGGAAGTCTGCGAGAGTGTGAGGCTTTCAGAAGAACGAGTGCAGGAACGCAGCATGCGCGTGTGAGAATTTATCCAGGGTCTGGGGTTAGAAGGGGGAGAACGGCAGAGAGAAAGCGGGGTATGTAGATCAAGAGAGGAGGATAAGGCAAAGTTGTAGTTCCTGACCAGGTTGTCAGGGTCTGGAGCAGAACTGAGAGAGGAGAGGGAGGAGCGTAAAGTGGAATCAAAGGCTGGTAGGTTAATAGAGCGCAGGTCCCTGCAGAAATGAGGGGGAGAAGGGGAGAAGCGAGAGAGAGAAAATGAGATGAGGTGATAGTCAGTGAGAGGAAAGGGGGAAATGGAGAAATCAGAGAGAGAAAGGTTTTTAGTGAAAACAGGTCTAGGTAGTGGCCATCATTGTGGGTGCTGACTGCAGTCCACTGTTGAAGGCCAAATGAAGAGGTTAGAGAGAGAAAGCGAGAAGCCCAAGGGAGAGAGGGGTCATCAATGTGGCAGTTGAAGTCCCCAAGGGGAAGAACAGGGGAGTCTGAGGAGAGAAAGAAAGAGAGCCAGGATTCAAAGTGAGAGAGAGGCAGAAGAGGGATGAGTAGAGGTAGATGAGCGATAGATGACCACCATGTGGACAGGGGCATAAATAATTGAATTAAAAATCTTATTTGTAAAATAACCTGAATTAATAACTTACTTATTTTTCTTCTTCAGAATTCTCCTAAATATATATGACAGTGGTCAGCAACTCCGAAGTGTGTTTCTTTGAAACACAGAATATTCTTTTGTGTAGCAAGATTTGCTTGATATGGTGTGCAAATATTCATACATGCAGCATTTTAATCAACAAACATACTTTTGGCAAATAAACAAATACGCAAGGTGAACGTTTAGTTTTCAGACGTTAGCACATTTTTCACAAACTTGTTGAATTTCGCCCTGATTGGTTCAGTGAAAATATGTGCCGAACGTACACTGAACGATAAAGGGCAATAGGTGATTGCATTTTCGATTAATATGAATTATTTTCGCTTATGAAATTCAATCTTTTAGAAAGACATTTTTAATGTGGTGGGGTATACCAGGCATGCTCACCTCCAGTCCTCAAGTCCCCCACCCCTTCATCCCCCAACAGGCCAGGTTTAAAGGATATCCCAGCTTCAGCACAGGTGGCTCAATTAGTGGCTCGCTCAAAGACTGAACCACTTATTGAGCCACCTGAGTCGAAGCAGGAACTGATTGAGCCACCTGTGCTGAAGCAGGAATATCCTTAAAACCTGACCTATTGGGGGCTTGAGGACTGGAGTTGAGCAACACTGTGGTATACTATGGGCCATTTCACCAGACCGGTTGGCTCAAAGTTCGATCGAAATATTCGAGGGTTTTCAATCTTTTTAGACAATGGGAAAAAATTATGGAGGGGAACAAAAAGTTACTCTTTATTTACTGTCTTCTGGAATCAAATACTGTACATGTTGGGCCCTGTAACAGGGGCAAGTCTGTTTCCAACACCTAAAGCTGTTGAGTGTCGGCCAGGCAGTGGTGAATCCCTTCCTGGAGGAAGGTAGGACTACTAACAAGTCCAGCTGAGTCTAGCAAGTGGTTTAAAAGGCTGGAAAGGGAACTGTTTCACTGTGTCTCTTTGGTCGGTTTACAACCCACATGTGCATGTCCTTGACTCCTAGGGACACAAGGACATGCAGGCCATATCCCCCGTGTCCTTGATGCTAAGGGACACCAGATCTATGTAGACGTCTATAAACGTATATGGACTTTCATATGTTGGGGAAACTTTGGTCTATGAAAACACTCTCATGAATATTGCTGACCTCTCTTTTGCTGCACCTTGGCTGAGGAAAAGCCTGTATTTTCTGTTTATTGCACTTTGGTGAAATAAAAGCCTACATTTATTTTCCTAAAGCAAGCTTCCTGTCTGCACCTCTGCACACATCGCCCACAAGGACATTTTTCCTGTGCAGATAAACAGTTTTTGGTTTTAACATCCTCGTATGTGGCATTTTATTCTAAAGCATCTTCAGTATTAAGAATTGTATGAATCTATCTTGCATATTAAAAGTAAATATTGTTTTTCTGATGATAATCATTATCTGGCATAAGTATGCTCTTTGATTTGAGTGTGATATATTTCCAATTTTTAAGACTTGGTTTGCTATAGTAAAGCTACTTGGTGTTCTAGGAATATGTTCACTCAACTTTTAAACACCAATTATCCTGAATCTTCCAAGAGATATTGCATAATTTAAATCAAGCTAGTCACCATAAGAGTCAAGAGTGTAATTTGAAATGTATTTTCTTTTACATAAGTAGATCTAAGAAGCTCACTGTAAGGGCAAAGTTAATATGATGTGACACTCAGACTTGCAAATTATGTTTTAAATGCAACTGGACTTTTTTTTAATAATAGTATACTGCAACGAGGACCTCGCTAGAAAAGTGCTGGCTCATTAAAAAGGAAAAATATGAATCGTATTTACACCTCTTCAGCTATAAAAATTGAGGATTGGTAATTAATTGAATATTTCCAGGCAATGAATTCAGAGGATGAATGTATTTTGTGAGGGGGTTTCTTACTTACAATGGAATAAACCCAAGCTATATACAGATGTAGCGGGCGTTATTCGATCATTTCTCGGAACAGTTTTCGTAAAGTCTGCTGTATTCCACGTGGAATTCACTTGTTAATCTTCCATGAAGGCTGCCAATCAGACCTCTGTTTACTGTTGTTGATTTCCTTAATTACATGGATTCTGATTTGTTTGGGTGCGGTTCTGTGCGTATCCGCCAGACGGCAAAAGTAAATCCCTTTGCATACTGAAGACTACTGTATACCCTGGATAATGTGTAGTTAATGTGCAGGTGCTTAAAAACGAGTGATCCATTGTTAATTGACCTTGGTCGCTGAAGACGTTATCAAATTTAAGCGTTTCATAATTAAAATCTCAAAACAGAATGTTGTGGTCATTATTCTACATTGCTATGCCTGTGCAATTGCTGAATTGACATACACTGAACATGTCAAGTCCTTATACTAGAACGGAGTGAAGTTATGTATATTTATTTTTTTCTGCAATTAATGCTGGAACATTGACAAATATGATTTCTTCAAATTTTCACCAAATCAACGCGGGTGGAAGAATTCGATACGGGAATGAAAAACAGGTTGCATTGCAATTAGATTTTTAAGACAATAACTCACGATCGCCCACCTGAGTTTCTCGATGGTATTGCAGACAACGCTAAAATTCCATATTCTGCACTCAATAAAAACACTAGTAAACTCACGTCTTAACGTGGTAAAATATGAAGAAATCACGCACCAAGACCGTGTCACGGGATTAAACCCGTAAAATGTCCGCTGCATCTGTAGTAACATTTTTAGCCCCAAAATATTCAGATACATTTTATTGCAAATGTAAGATAAATGATTGGAAATACAGTGTGCCAATAAGGGGAAATTCCTAAATCAAAGCTGTTTGGATAAAGTTTCAACAGTTTGAAATGTTCTTAGTGGATGTATCGCTAATACAATAATATCCATAAAGATATTTGCCGTTTATTTAAACAAAATAATCTGTAATAAGTGCAAAGAATTTCATAGCGATGCACGCAGTTGATGAGCTGCATTTTGCAGCCCAACATTAAATGTATTGTAACTTTTCAGGTACTTGGATATTTCTGACATCTTTTAGCAGAAAGTCTCCAATAGCTTCTAAGATACGACATTTCTGTAATGAGCCACAAGAAAGGAAATTGCTTTCAGATATTCCTGTTCTAACCCTTCTACTTCCATGTGGGCCAACAACATATTGAAGACGCATTCTGTCATAATATTAGGCAAAGCAGTTTTAATACATTCAAATGAATTCATAACAGTGTCAGATGCTGTATCACCTTCACTTGGAGCGAAGTCCTTTTAACTTCAAAACGATTGCATATACTGTAAGAGATTCGGCGTTAACACATGCGGCAGGGAAGGGCATTAACACGTGATTCCCGTGACAGACATCAAGCGTTAATATCAAAAAAAGATGGTCCAATTCTTAAATACAGGTCACATTAAGAAATGTACGTCTATCAACAGCTTGCCATTAATGTTCCTTTTAGAGGGAACAGATTGTTCATCTTCATGAAGTCAGAATGTTATGATCACAGCTGTCCAGCAGCAAGAAGGGGATTCAGCAAAGCAAATAACAAATCGCGGTGCATGATAAATTGCTGACAATAAATTGAGCACAAGTGGGGGGGCTGGAGAGGGGGGGTATGGAGGGTGGAGGGGGAATTTATCATTGTTTTGCACCAGTGAAACAATGTATTAATTTTCACTTGTAATTCTCCACATGTTGCTTAAGGGGGCATCAATCATAGACATATCCTGTGTTATTTGTCTCTTGTATAAAAGTCGGGTGGGGGTGGGGGTGGGGGTGGGAGAGAAATAAACTAAGAATTTTTTTTAACTTTCATTGTCCACCATGCACAAAAATATAAATGTTGATGCTAATTTGTGTAGATATGTCTCATGCGATTCAAGAATCCATGTTGTCTTACTGGCTTCCATTTTGTCTGTGTTATATAAAACTTGAAAACTACAATTAGGATATTGGAGTTTGGCTGACATATTATAGTGGAGCTCATGAGTCTGGAATATGAGAGGAGTTAAGACAGTTAAATCAGTCGGACAAAAGCATCTTTAGAAAGTAGGAATGTTTGTAGGATAATAAAGTTGTTTTTTAGATGCTAGGAGCAGTTTATCAATACTTAACAAGGGAAGATTTTCAGAACAGAGATTGATAGCATGATATCTCACAAGGATGTCTCAGAGATACAAATATAGGGAAACATTGTTCTAAAAGATAACAGCTAAAGACGAAAATATGTTTTCTTGCGGTCTATTAATTTGAATTGCTATGTTTAATCTGTCTGATAGTGAGAAAAAGGTGTAACTGCCACGTATAGCTGTTTACAAGGAAAAGCGTATAAAGGTTTTGCTTAGACATATACATAGATCATAGAACTATGAAATACCATCATGCTGATAGTATGAGCTGCCTAACTATATTATATAATTACACTTTATTACACTTGTCACTGTGGGGCGAAGGTGGATTTATTTTTAAATATTCAATCACATTGGTATATATAATTACTATTCGTTAGTCACGTTTTTTGCACATTTATTTGCACTAAGGTTGTTAGGTTTAAATTGTTTTTTCTATGCTGAGTATTACACTTTCTAATCAACCCCTTCACTTGAGAGTGCCCGGTTACACCCCTTTTGTTATTATGATAGTTCACCACTCTGAACTTCTATGCCCGTAAGATGCTTTGTCTCTGAATAATAAACGATGATTTTAACAAAGATACGTGCCTCAATCTTGAAAGATCTAAAGGACCATCTTCAATTTAGAGCACATACTATAATGGCAAATATTTCTAAAGATGTCTTCCTACGGTATACAACAAAAGTAAGTATAATTAGGGCATAAATAAATTACTTTCAGCTGGGCTTTAGCAGTGCTTTGTTTCTTTAAATTTGGGATCATTTGCCCTTTAAAAACAATGGGATTCTTCAATAAAGAACCAGAACACCGGCAGGAGCGAGCAGATAGAATTAGAGATGTAATAACTTTTGGCACGCATCCCCAAACTTTGAAAATTTCACCCTTTTTAGTTGGGTGAAAAAGTACACTTTGTTTCAAAAGTTCGTAACCGGTTCACTTAACGTTAAGTGGGCAATGCAGGGGGACCTAATCTCGCCTTTACTGGGGGAAACTTCTCCCCTACCTCAACTCCATGAGGCTCCTGCTCTCCTCTCCTTCTGGAATCTCCCTCTCAACAGTCCCCTCTGATTTATATCTCCTCTGACATAGTTCCATCTGTCATCACAGGGCGGAGCCTGTTATCTACTGCTTACTAGTAGCTCCCTATATTCCATTAGTAACCATCACAAGGATTACATATTTGACACAGAGGACGAGAAGGCACATAAAATACAATTTTGAAAAACTGACATGTATATCAGTCACACTTATATAACCTCTTAAACACATCACTGAAATGTATTCATTTTATAACCAATGGAAAAATCATTTATGTAGTTGGTACTATACATGATTTTGTACAAAAACTCCATAAATGCCAGATATCCTCCTGGACATACAGTAAGCTAACTAAGCTGCAGCTTAGAGCTTCACAATATGAAGGGCCTCAAAAATAGGGGGGAAATGTATGCATTTCAAGGTTTAAAATCGGATTATAAATAAAGATGATATGGGAAAAAGAAGATTCTCTATAAATATGGACATTTTCGTTCAAATATGACACCAAGCATCGTGGCCATCGGAAGTGACAAACTTCATCGCTTATCATTTGAAGGCATCATCAGTGACTTCGGTCTCCAAAAATCCCAAAGAAAATATTTTAATATTAAAATGTGCTGTGCAAACACTGTTCATTTTAGCTTTATAGCGTCTTCTCTGTATATAATAACGCTAATATAATGCTGTCATTCATTTCACTTTCATGTCTATATTTTCAATGGTCCCTTCAGTCAGAATAATACATCCATTTCTCATTTTTGGGTCCACTTAAACTTGACATAGCTTAGTGCCTCAGAAGGTCAATGTCTGGCTCACGAATTACAGTCTAGTCAGCAGAGGGGAACAGTCTTTCTGATATTACCTTGGCAATGGACTCGTGAAGATGAAAGAAGGGATCCAATTCTTGCTTTGTTTTTGCTTCTGTAATGAAGAAGGCTTCTGAGAGGAAGTTTGAAAACTGGGACAGAGAAAAAAAAGTTATCAATTCAGATGCGGATTGTATCTATTTAGTTTTCATCTAGTGCTCCATCTGCAGTTACAAACAGAAGATTAAATTATAGCCCTCCTATTCATCAGAAATGAATCATTCCAAATTGTTGTAGAAAGCCATAATCAAAGTTAAATATTTTAGTCCAAAACCTGAAGAAATACACAAATTCCTGTTTACCATAAACAAAGTCAATTCCTGAGTATCAATATCTCCACGTTTATTTTTCTATTAATCTTTTTAAGAGTTCGGACAAATTGAATATCTTTCAAAACTTTGTTCAATCAGATTAATTTCTGAATAAATGCTCTTGAAAGCTCCGTTACAAACAACTGTGAAGGAGATATTTGTGGGTCAATATAAAGTATTATATCCTGCCAAAAGAAAAAAAAATATGCTTCCAATAGATATTCAATTTTGCGCTGTTAAATAGAATTGCAATTACAAGAATATTCTAATATGTTCCAGCCGGGCATTAGACAAAACGTTTGATGTAATTCAGTTTTCCGTCAACAAAAAGTATACAATATCAACTCATTTTGGTTAAATTGTGGATTTAGGAAGTAAGTATTGAATCAATCTGGTTTAACAAAATCAATTTAATTTCAGATTTTATGTTTCAGACTGTTGACTTCTTGCAGAAGTATAATTGAGGTACAGTGTTCCTCTGATACAGTAGCTAACTTTGATCAAGCCCCGCCACATACGAACTGGCAATATCAATAACGTTTGTATTATAATATTTATTGACACAGATGCTTAGGGTGGCGGTACATATTATAGCTCAATCATAAGCTAATGTATCATAATCATTAGATTTTGTCATGCCATGAGATCCTTGATCAGGTTCAATTGATCAATGGTTTTGTTCCTACAAATGAAATCAGTGGGACATAACACTCTATCATATTACAGCTAACGCAAGATGACTACTTGATTGACATTGACAGAATCTGAATTTAAGCTAATCATTTAGCATTACTAATGATGAGAAAGCTCATGGCAAAAAAAAAAAAGAATGATGAATATTTTTTCCCCACTGCTTTATTGTCAAGAGGAAATTCATATTCATCTTCTTGGTCTTTGCCCTTATTATGAATGTTTAGACTAAAACTTGTCTTATGTAACTACATTTTCTTACATGAGCACAACAAATAAATCAACCAATATAAAATGATTACTGTAGCCAAAAAAACAGATGGTGCCGTTTTATGAATATATTAAAAGTTATTATTATACTTAAGCTCTTCATATCTCCATTTATATATCACAATATATTGTGGCCACACGACAAACAAACAAAAAGCATTGTATGGATATTAAAGCTGCAGTTCAGTCTTTTTTTTTTTTTTTTTTTTTACATTTATTTTTTTACTTCAATAGTTTTATGTGTGCAATCTCTAATTAGCTAAAGAACTGTATAGCTGCAGGTCAATTCATTCTCCATGTATTGATAGGTCGAAATTTGGTGACATATTAAAAGCTGGGATTTGTTTATAATCTGCTTGTCTGTCAGTGGAAGCCCATGAATATTCATGAGCACCCCTGCATTGACATGTGCTAGAGGGAGGGCAGGGCTGACAAAGGGTGTGCCAGGGCTTGTGACAGGACATGAAGGGGGCAGTGCCATAGCAAATGGCTGTTAAAATAGAATACAAGAAAATTGGTCTTTCAAAGTTGTTGTTTTTTAAAACAGAAAATGCTAAAAGTATTTTTTCTTACTACAGAACTGATTTATTAAAAAATAAACACACATGCAGGATATTGACTGAACTGCAGCTTTAAAGGTAAAACTGGGATCTCTCCCCCTTTTTTTTCGGGGGGTTGGAGACGAATGTATTCAGAGTTCAGCTCATTACATTAGTGCAAAAGTTAATATCCGCAATTCATTTTTTTGAGGCGCTCGAGTCAAAAGTTCACCAGTTTAGTGAACATCGCTGATGTTTTGTGCATCTCTACTGAGGATTGAACCTGCTTTAGCATTTTCCACAAAACTCCTCTTCCACCCAGCTACAATGGCTACAAAATGACTGCAACAAGAAGAAGTATCAGGCCCCCCCGTGGGGTTAATAAAAAATAAAGTGTTTATTAAAACAGGCTCGACCTTTGTCAAGAAGACAGAATCACTGCACCCGATGTGTCAAACAAGAAAATCCCATTGGTTTTAAATATTGCAGGGATTTGTGCCCCAGTTTGGTAGCTGGGAGACACTTCTATTATATATATTACAGGGCCTCTGTACAAAGTCCCATAGTTACATAGTACACAAGGTTGAAAAAAATACATATGTCCATCGGGTTCAACCTATGTTAAATTTAGAGGACAGATACTTATCCTATAGTTGTATTTACAGTATGTTGGTATAGAGTAAGGCAAACAAATAACCCCAGTGACAGATTATCCAGTGATATAAGGGGCAAAAAATCCTTCCCGACTTCAATGTCTGGGGAATTCTGACTTAGCCACTGATTAAGCCACCTGTGCTGAAGCAGGGATATCCATAAAACCTGGCCTGTTGGTGGCCATTGAGGACTGAGTTTGAAACTCCTGCACTAAGGCTCTCTCTTTGGATTGGTCTTCTTGATATCTTGAGTCCTCTTATGACTTATGTGGCTGCTTGAACATTGTTAGTTAAGGTTCCCTGAGTTATTCGGGTTGTGTGACATTCTATTTCAGCTGCTAAAGAATAAACACACGTTTAGGATTACAGGAAAAAAACTAGTAATAGGTCAGGGTTCTAAATTGTCCTTCAGACGCAATACACAAACAGTTCTAAAACTTCATAGGGTTTATTGTGCACCATGGTTACATTATACTTATATATGAATATGCACATTCCAACTCTGCATCTGTTTGCATCAGTATACAGTAATTATAACGGGCAGGACCTAACATACAGTACATCAGTGATGTTACTGTGTTAGGTTTATGTCCTATATCAATTACTCTGGAAATACATGGTAATTTCACTTAAACATCTGTGCCAACCCAGTTGCTAGGTTACTGTAAATGTAATGCCAGAAATATAACACTACTTTATGGCTATGTTTATCTAATGGAAACACATATTGAATCATAATCTAACTAGAAATAAACTGTAATAAAAATTAATTGATATGTACTATAGCTATAACATTTTCAGTACGGTCTCTTAAATGAACTATTCCTCTAGAGAGCAATTGCAAAATCACATAATATAAAATGTATTATTAATTCATGAAAAACTATTGTTTTGGGTTATTCATTAAACCATTACTTGAATTTGTTAGTTGAGTTCACTCTTAAGTATTCCCTGTTTAATTATACCTAATGTGTAAACTACTGAACATATGTGCATAAAAGGTAACTGTTAAATAATATGTTTCCATGTCAAAAAAAATTAGAATACTGATCATTTATAATTCACGTTAAAAAAAAAATGTACCAAAAAGTCAAACCTCATCATTATATTCCAGCATGCATGGAGTAAACTAATAATAAAAAGTGTGCAATGCCGTGAAAGTGCAGACAAAGGTGAAATTCTGCCATTTCAAAACCGATAAATGTGAGTTCGTAAACATAACCACCCATTTTCATATTGTATAATCAGCCTAAGACAGGAATCCATAACATTATCTCAATATTTCAGTATTTATAAGAAATATCATTAAGCACAGACTTCCTACAGTGCCATAGAACAGGCAATAACTCACAGCCGAAAATGGGTTACATAACCTTTTCTGTTTGTAATCAAGGAAGCCACCAAGATTTCATTGTTCATTCATTTTAATTATATGTCTGACAAACACAGCTAAGCCATCTATATAAATCGACATGCTTTATATACAGTAATCTAATTCCATAATGTTATATAGAAATATAGACACATAGCAATAAAGAACTTGTCAGCAGATAAGAAGCACTTAGTCAATCTAATTTGTCCATTTTCCTACATGCTGTGAAGGATGATCTAACCCTAATGGCTCCTTAGCCCAGGGGTGCGCAAACTGGGGGGCACTAGATTTTCTGGGGGAGGGTGTCATGAGAGAGAGGATTTGGCCCGGGATTAAAGGGGTTACACCCCATTTGGCCACCCTCTACTCTCACCTGGGAAGCAAGGGGTTAACTGGACTGTGGTCCAGTAATGTGTTTTTACCTTGCTTCAGCATCCCAATGTACATTCCCTTGTAAAAATGTATTGTTTCTGTTCTAGTGTTGCACCAACACATACACTGGGATTGATGCGGGAGGCTTAAGGGGTTAATGAGCTACAGTTTAGGAAAATACAATTGTGTGGGGTCTTTTCAGAAAAATTTGGGCTTCAACAGGCTTGATTGAAGTTGGGTGTGAAAAGTACAGATGGGGGTTTAGTGCACAGTATGTTAATACCTAATTTGGCAGGCCAAGGGTATATTGCTGGTAGAGACAGCTGGGACCCAGGCTGGGGCATTGGGTGTGAAATATAGCACCGGTGACAAATGTTCACTACACACAGCCCAGCTTCAAAGGATTTCTTGATGAGGGCCAGGGGTGCCGTTACGCAAGGAGATCTCAGAATGAGTGACCTTATTAAATATAAGAATATTATGAGATGTCCTCGGCTGAACATGCTAAGAGTTACATATGTGTAACCGGGGGACCGAGCCGCAAATAATGATTACAGACACATGATGTCTAGCAGGTCCTAAGAGACAGATATTAATATCTCTCTTAATTTTAGTACTACACGGTAATATTTAGTCTCATTGGGAGCGTCATGCATGCCGGAATGTATTAATATGTCTCGCGTGCCAGTAAGTAACACTGAACTGAAGTTATGAAGTTATTTAGATAGGAAAAGCAGTTTTTAAACGTCCTTGGGTGGGAGGAGTTTTCCTCTGAGGAAAAATGTCAACCTCACCACTGATTTATGAGAGAGGCTGGGTTTAGTTGTGTTCAATGGGAAATAATTGTATAAGAACCAGGCTCAGCCTATGGCTATTGTCTTTCGTGTCTTTTGTGATTTTCAAGATTGCTGTATGAACTGCTAGTCACGATTTCTGACTATTTCATAATTTCCATCTTAAGTGAGTGTCCATATTTTGTCTGTTATTTGTATAATCTGTTGTGTTCACCTTTTTCAAGGAATAAATTAAATTTTATCATATATAAGCTTCGTTCAGTTCAACCCAGTGATATTTGGTGTGTATTATTAATAGCCTGTTACAAAGCTATCGTCACAGGCATTAATAAAACTATCCCACCGCTGCCACCAGTTTTATTAATGCCTGTGACGATAGCTTTGTAACAGGCAATTAATAATACACACCAAATATCACTGGGTTGAACTGAACGAGGCTTAGATATGATAAAATGTAATTTATTCCTTGAAAGAGGTGAACACAACAGATTATACAAATAACAGACAAAATATGTGCACTAAACCCCCATCTGTACTTTTCACACCCAACTTCAATCAAGCCTGTTGAAGCCCAGATTTTTCTGAAAAGACCCCTCACAATTGTATTTTCCTAAACTGTAGCTCATTAACCCCTTAAGCCTCCCGCATCAATCCCAGTGTATGTGTTGGTGCAACACTGGAACAGAAACAATACATTTTTACAGGGGAATATACATTAGGATGCTGAAGCAAGGTAAAAACACATTACTGGACCACAGTCCAGTTAACCCCTTGCTTCCCAGGTGGGAGTAGAGGGTGGCCAAATGGGGTGTAACCCCTTTAATCCCGGGCCAAATCCTCTCTCTCATGACAGAGGGCGTGGCAGTTACAGATGTCCCGCACTCTCCCACCAGGCATTTAAATTAAATGCCGGGAGACCGCGTGAGGCCTCTCTAACACACACCTTCCCTTCCAGCGATGCGTCATCATAGTAACCTAGCGCCAAATGATGGCCCCGTGATGTCACATGCCCCCGCGTGCCATTTGATGCCGGGGCTGAGCAGGGGCGCTGAGGAGAGCAGGCAGGGGTGCGCACGGGGAAAAGTTTGCGCACCCCTGCCTTAGCCCAAGGGTGCTAAACTACAATCCTCAAGCCCCTCCAAACAGGTCAGGTTTTCAGGATATCCCAGCTTCAGCAAGGGTGGCTCAATCAAACACTGAGCCTCTGTTGGAGCCACCTGTGCTGAAGCAGGGATTGATTGAGCCACCTGTGCTGAAGCAGGGATATCCTGAAAACCTGACCAGTGGGGGGAGCTTGAGGACTGGAGTTGAGCACCCTTGCCTTACCCTGTTTCAATATTTAAGATAAAGTACCTTACTCGGCATGCACGGGAGAGCAAAAAACATTTTTGCTTTACAGAGAATATTACAAAAATGTAAACAAATCCTCAATACATACTCATCTTTTTTAATGTATTGAGTTTCCCTATCCTCTGTAGGGAGCGTGCAAACATTATTATGATAGTTATTCTTGGATAATAGAATTGTATCCCTGCTGATCACTATGTGGTATCCCTGCTGTTTGATCTAATTTTCCCTAGTGCCCAATCGTGTTTGTAAGCATGAATGATGTGAAAATAAACTCAGAAACCTTAATTATCTAACTGTTGCTTTATCTGAACTAGAGATGGACACATTATTTTTCCGGGTTTGGATCCACCATGGATCGGATGGTTCCTTCGGGCCGTGGTTTTCCGCAAATCAATCGCAAAAAGAGCGATTCATCTTTTTCCGGATTTTTTTTATTTTTATCACTGACAATCCAAATCTGACGATTTTTGCAATCCGCTGGTGGATTTTAAGAATCCAGTCCACGGGCTCAGCAATCTTAAAATCCACCAGCGGATTGCTGAACCCGCGGATTGAATTGTTAAACGCCACAAGCGATTTGTATCCAATGGCGGTTTGGGACTAATCTGCACAGATTGTTCCAGATTCAATCTGTTGATGGATTTTGAATGGAAGGCTCTGGAAATTCCGCAAAGCGGCTTTTGACAGTTTCGCCCGTCTCTAATCGGATTCAGAATCTGTTGGACGAATTTTAAATAATCCGACAAAAATGAAAAGGACTCGGCCATGGCTATATTATACAAATATTTTGTTACAACTAATGATATTCTAATAAATCCATTGGACTCCACGCAACTTAAGCCTTAAATCACTCAGTATTCAACTGGTCCACGGAGACCCTTCTCCCTCCACTGCAAAGGTACAGTAAATGAGAATTTTCACAGGTAGTGTTAGGACCTGCATATTGGTCATGCCGTGACGTGACTGCATACTGGTCATGCCGTGACGTGGCTGCAGGCTTATAATGCTTTGGCCAAAGGGTTTAACTAAATGACCCACACTCATGAGAACACTAACATTGAAGTATTTAACTATGTATTTTGTCACATTGGATGTAGCATTGGGTATTTTTGTCTTTTGTTGTATTCATTTGGCCACACTCAGTAGCACTCCTTTTGACACAAATATATATACAGTATATGATGTGGTGGGTTCTGAAGTTAGAGCTTGCAAGGACTGCGTGTTCATTAATTTGAATCCATAAAAGCTGGCCTGTTTGTGGCACTTAATGACTAAGTTTGAGACCCCTGCCTTAAATAAAGACCCGGCTTAGATCTATATCAGGGACCATCGCAGAAACAGGTGCCAGTTCATTCCCTTTACCTCTCCCAGCCTTGGGAAGTCTGGTTGATGCTATTTGTAAAATAAAACTGTGTATAAAACCACTTGAGGGGGAATGAATAAATGATTACCACAGATAATCTTGTACCTGGACCCTGGCGAGTTGTTTTTCTACATTTGTATCAGGCTTCAGGGCTTACCTCTACACCCAACCAGAGCAGAAAAGGGTGCTGGTTGAATAAGACTTTAGAGTACTACATTTACTGATCATTTTGGGGTGACCTAGTGTTACTGTGGGTTAGTTTATCCAAGAGGCATAAGCAATATTACGTTTTCATTTTTGTTAATCTACAGCTATTTGTTTCCTAATTGCTTTTCTTTTATGATTTTTTTGGGGATATTATTAAAAAATGTTCCTGTCTATTTTAATATTTTCCAAAACCAAAACAAATGGGCTTTTGCCAATAGCAAAACACCAAACATATTTAGGACCAAAACACCAATGAAAGTGCCCATCTTTTGTGTGTTTGGCTGCAGGAATACAGAGCATGTGGTTCATTTCCTGAATGCGGCCAATACATACTCCAAAGACATGTGCAAAACATCAGACTTACAGTTTAAGGAAATGATCTGGAACGATCAATGTGTAAATGTAATTTGCATAGAGTACACACAAAGGGAATCATGCACGTATACAGGCACACCCCGCTTTAAGGACACTCACTTTAAGGACACTCGCGAGTAAGTACATATCGCCCAATAGTCAAACGGCAGCTCACGCATGCGCCTGTCAGCACGTCCTGAACAGCAATACCGGCTCCCTACCTGTACCGAATCTGTGCGCAAGCGGGAAGACTATAGAGCCTGTTACACATGTGTTATTTACATCAGTTATGCACGTATATAATGTTTGCAGTACAGTACATGCATCAATAAGTGGGTAAAAGGGAGTGCTTCACTTTAAGTACATTTTCGCTTTTCCATACATGCTCCGGTCCCATTGCGTATGTTAATGCGGGGTATGCCAGTACAATAACAATATTGGCAGTTGGGAACATTTAGGATGCATTTGCTGCAAATGCTTCGTCAACCTCTACATTGGGGATGTAGTTACTGGATAAGCATAAATGACTGTCATTATATATGTCCTGGAACCTCTCTGTGTATTTTCCCAGTTCTGAGGCAGCCATCACTACTCAGTGTTATGTTGCTACTTGTCATGGTAGCTTATGACAAGATATAATGAACACCAAATATCTGGGTTGAACTGAACGAGGCTTAGATATAATAAAATATAATTTATTCCTTAAATAAGGTGAACACATCAATATAGTACAATTAACAGACAAGAAGGTAACACTTACTTAGGGTTGGGGGATGGAGAAGTATCCACTAACAATTCTCCAGCAGTCCAGTGACATTCAAAATGGAATCAGAAGCACAACTTAAGCAATCCAGTGACATTCAAGATGGTATCAGAAGCATAACTCCAGCACAACTAAAATCTGTATGGTTGACACAGTTTGTATACCTGTGCAACCCTATTCTTAACATTGAACACAGCCTATTGGTGAACAATTATCTGTATCCACTCTCTAATGTGGAGACAACAGACTAACAGACTAACCCATGCCCTCAGGTAACAGAGTTTGTTGATTGATTAATACTTAATCCCTAGACATTGGGTAACAATCAAGGCAGTTACTTTTTGATCACCGTGCTTAGGCTACTCAGCCGTCTGCCCTTCACGACCTATTAGCCTAGCAAATGGCATCTGCATTTTCAGAACAGATCCAAAATAAAATACATATACACTTTAATATCTATACATATTAATAAGTTCCATTCTGGTGGGCTCAGTGGGTCGACCTTTGCCAGTTTTTAATGCCTACAGTGACTCCACATATTGGCCAAATATGAACTCTCTGCGACCTCCAGAACTGGAGATACAGAAATGCACTTTAAAACATTAAAATACATGCTTATAATGAAACATGGGAACAGGGGAACATACATTTTCAAGGTACAACAAGGTGCAAACCTCACCCCTGGACCGCAGTCCAGTTAACCCCTTGTCTCTCTGGTGAGGTCAGGGAATGGCCATATGGGGTGCAACCCCTTTAATACCGGGCCACACCCTTTCTCCCTCTACACTACTAATGTAACTATCCCCCTTGGCTTCTCAGCCATTTGCCTTGCCAACACCCCTTTTTTCTCTGTCAGTTGGGCTACTCCCTGCTCCCCCTGCTAGTTGACACAGCCTGACTCTAATTTCAGTTTGTCCATGCTAGCATGTTTCCTCTTTCAGCCAGCAGCCATTGAGCAGTCACCTCACTTATCTCCTCTTGTAAAGTGATTGTAATTTACCTATCCCTATACCTTGCATTTCTAGTCCCCTTCTACCATCCATTGTTCCCATGCCACAGTGTTTACCCCAGTATCTTTTCCCCTTTTTATTTGTATTGTTGTGTTCAATAAACCCTTCAGCAATTAAGAAGCTTCCCCTTGCTTAGTTTATGGGATTGAGTTGAGCTGCCTGCCCCATCTCACTTGCCACAGTGATCTTGGGACAGAACAATATACGCTGAGCATCAGAACTTCCATGCACCATAAAACATATATCAGATGACATTGCTCTAGCTCAGCGGTGTGCAAACTGTGGGGGCAGGAGATTTTGCTGGGGGGGGGGGGACCCGGGCGGTTACAGGGGCCCTGCACTCTTCCTCACGGCATTTAAATTAAATGCCGGGTGAGGCGTGAGGCCTCTGTAACTTACTTACCTGCTGCCAGCTGGGTCTTCGGCGACGTGTCGCCATGGCAACGTGGCATCAAATGACGCAGCGGGGTCATGGATATGACGTCACATGACCCCAACACGCCAGAAAGGAAGGTGCAGGGGGCGCTGGCACCTTGGGGAGTAGGCAGGTGGGGCACAGCGCAAATAGTTAGCGCACCCCTGCTCTATCTAACACAACATATCGCATTATAACACAGAATATCGCCGAGTTCCATAGCATGCAATGGCGGTGATAACACAGAATATAACAGAATATGCCATCATGGTGCGGGAGGAATAACCTTTGGTAAATTAGTAGATCATATTAACATTCATATTACACGCATAGTCTTTGCGAACATATTCCCCATAGACAAAATGTAAATCAATTAAATCATAAATGTTTGCTTTTATGATATTTTTTACAAAGGAGAACTCCCATTATTTTTGTCACATTTTTCTACTTCATGTTAACAAAGCTATTTTGTTTCATTTAGGCATACAATGTTGAAGCCCAAGAGTGTGATGGAATACACGAAAAAGTCGACAAATTCCAAACAGGATGAAAGGAAAACATAACCACTCATATATGGCTTTAGACACTTCATACGCTTATTATTATTATTATTTTTTATTACTTTGAAATAAAAATGCCTTTTGAGCGCTGCAAAAAAAGTTGAAAGTGACCTTCAAAAAATGCTATGCAAATTTCAAGAGAAATAAAAAAAAAATCATTACGCATTCTATCTAAAGATGATACAATGTGAAACTTTCAGAATTCAAAACTATTCAATATATATTCCTTATGAAATACCAACCCTTTAAAAAATATATATACATATACGTTCATCATTTTCTTTGAGAATTAGCTTGGTGGTCCATGTAATTACAATATTCTGGCATGGGCTAGGACAAATATGACAGGTAATGTTTATAGTTCTGTATGCAGGTTTGACACAGGAAACAACTTTTATAGTTTAGGCTGTAAAAAGTAATGTTCTGTAAGTGGGACTTCGTCAAATAGCAGATAGCACGAGCAATAAAACTGGTACATTTATTAATGCAATAAATAGTATAGGAAACGGGTAGTTTTTTTTTCAATGTATATTATATTGCTGTGTAAAAGCTCACTAAAGAAAAATATATTTTTTCCAATAAAGTTGAGGTGGAGATATTGCATGATGGTCCATAATCAACATTGCTACAGTAAGCTAGACCGTACAGGAAAGGAGGCAATTCAAACAGCACTAAAAGAAAAAATAAATTTTGTTTTAATATATGTAGTCTTTGATTCACTTTATTGAGAAAGAAGCTACCTGAGCTGCCGATTAATT